>NC_081571.1:81514540-81519491 GCF_022355385.1 Mustela nigripes | reverse complement strand
ATCCTCGTTCTCCAGCCCTTTCCACGTGGTCGCGAGTATGTGAAGGCACGTGCCATGTGTCCCTCGACACTCTGCTTTTCCGTGTCCTGCATTCCGTGTCCTTGCAGGTGCATCCAGAGCAGGCTCCCGCTCCGTGCACTTTCTCTGCACACAGGCTCACCCATCCCCTTCCCCAGGGAAAGCAGAGCCCCTTGGGACCCTTCAGCCTTCCCCGCTCCCAGCAAGGGAGTCTCAACCAGCACTGGCCGGCTTGGTAATATGGGTTTTGCTCTTCACGTTTTTTTTTTTTTGGGGGGGGGGGGATGTTGCGCAGAACCACCACAAAATCACTGCCAGATTTTTAAAAGAATGTAGCAGGAGGACGCCAAACCAGCAAGCCTGGGCGCTAGGAATGGAATCAAGGGCGCTAACCCGAGAGGATGAGCCGGAGAACCCTGTGGGCGGCCCCGCCGGCTGAGACGCCCCAGGAGTAGGAGGAGCGGCTCGCCACCATATGCTCCGGCTTTTCCGCCAACTTGCCAACCATGACTTTCGAGAACAACTTGCTAAATTCTGTCCGGAAGGAAAGTCCACAAAGTCAGTAACGGGCAATCCTGCAGAAGCCCATGATCATGTCTTCATCTTGGAAAAGGGAACACGGAATTCCCAGTGCATGAAGTCACACGAGCGGAGTCTGGACAGGGTTCTTCCCTGAGCCATGTGTGCAAAGCATGGGGGCGGGATCTGCGTGGGCTGGCCGGTGCCCCGCAGCCCCGGTGGCCCCACAAGGCACCGGGAGTCCTGGGGAAGAGAGTCCCACTCCGCAGGGCTGCATCTCCAACAAGCTCCTCAGAGTGCAACGAGCGCTCGTCTCAGAGTCACGCACAGGAGCGGCGGCCTTGGGGCTCCTTTGGCCTTGAGGCTCTGTACACAGCTCCCCCAAAGCGCAAAGGGAAGCTGGAGAGGTCTGTTGGAGCTGGAGAGGTCAGGCTGTGGCGCTCTGGCGGCGGGTGTGTCTGTGTGTGTGTGTGTGACATTCCCAGGGCAGGTTAGAAAACCGAGACCCGGAAACCAGAGTCGGAGGCTCAAGACCGCTGCGCTCTGGGTCTCCCTGACAGCGTGAGTCTCCCCGCCTGGCCTGCAGTCGCGATCTTTAAAACACGACTCTCCTGTTGCAGAATTCAAGCTGCTTCCCCAAGGTCGACAGTTGTCTCCTCTGACTCCTTTCCTGCGTTTCCTTACCCAGTTTCACCTCGTAATAGAGGATTTTGACAAACACTTACTGCAAAATACAGGATTTTTGTTTCTAAATCACGGTCAGAGCTAACTTCTGTTTGGCGAAGAGCACTCGAAAACCCCAACTAAGATTGATCTCTTTCTACAATCACTGCACTGAGGCATTGTTTGTGTGCTGACAGCTGTTACTACAGTTTCTACAACACTCGATCCTTCCAAGCGCAGGAGGCACCCACCTACAATGCGGTCCGGACGATTCATTTGCATGGATAATCTGCTTTGATTAGAAAGATGTAAAATCCCAAGTGAATTCTAAATTATCTGAGTTTTAATTTAAAAAAAATTAAAGACGTATTTCCTTAGTTTAGAGAGAGAAAGGGAGAAAGGGAGGGAGAGAGCATGAGCGGGGGGAGAGGCAGAGGGAGAGGCAGAGGAAGGAATCTCCAGCAACCCCCCAGAGAGCAGAGCCTGAAGCGGGGCTTGAGCTCATGATTCTTGAGATCGCGACCTGAGCCGGAATCGAGAGTCGGAGGCTCAACCAACTGAGCCGCCCAGGAACCCTTAAATTAGTTGAATTTTAAATAAGCGCTTTTCATAAAGTGCACATTAACTACTTAACAACAAAAAAGTTGGCTTTAGTTGGGTGGTTATGTGTTGCTTTGATTTGTTCTAATTCCATCATTTTTATTTTATTTTATTTTTTTAATTCAATCATTTTAAAAACATAGCTTCAGCTCTATTTAAAATAAATTTCAATGTCTGTTGCATGAAGGCACTAAGTACTCAAGTTCTCATTTAACTGAGTATGTGAGTCATTTCTTCGTTCAATAACTAGGATTCATTACAGCTATGTTTGGTTTGGTTCCATATCATATAGTTTATACAATAATCATCTTGAAAAGTTTCACCCCACATTTCTGAGTACTTTTCAATTCACAATAATTTTAGAAGCCCTGAACTGGCATCTCAGGGGTGAGCACATCTGATCTCTCTGTCTCTTTCTCTCTCTCTCTCTCTCTCTCTCTCTCTCTCTCACACACACACACACACACACACACAGGAGCGCAGACCCATGGTCACTGTTGGCTCCGTGTTTGGGGTTCTTCTGCCCTCTCCTGGTAGCTCTTGAGATCTGCCTTTGTTCATTTTATACTTACCTCCAGTTAAGTGTTTCTTCCTCTCGCAGAACTGTAGTTCGAAATACTTTATGAAGCAACTGGACAGGTCATTAAGCGTTGTCTTGGCATGTCCAAAGGCCTCCAAGATGCACATGACCTGTAGCAAGATGGAAACATTCACTGAGCTCCTCAGTTTTAAAAACAAAACCAGGGAATAATAGCAAAGATACAGAACTATCCCCTTAGGTAGGAGGGTCCCTGTTGCTTGTATTGAATTTGTACACTCGCTCTTTCTTCAACGGCAAACTACGAGCAGCCTCTGCCTCAAACATTATAAGATAATGACACACAGAGGGCTTCACTTGGCTTTGCTATCTCTTTACACAAACATAAACAACTCAACACATGTTATTTAGGCTTTCAAACTTAATAGGACAGAAGAAATGCTTTTGTGGTTTTGGAGGGAAGGAATTGGATTTCATAGAGGCAACAGTGAGAATTTCTTTTGAAACAAACAAATGAACTTAAACATTTGCTTCTAACCTTCTTTTGAACGGGGGACAGACACACACACTTTCAACCCCGATGTTCTCTCCCACAGAAACAGGACTGAGAGTTCCAGATGAGGCTGTTTTACTTGGTGTGTCTCATCACCAGTGTTCTCTTCCAGAGGTGGGGAACTAGGGCTTTAAAACGTCGTTAACGAAGATCTTCATATCAACCCTGGCATCTGAAATTCTTTCCTGACATGTTTCCTTAAACACTGACTATAGAGAAAACACCATTTCTTATCACAATCGATCCTGTCTGTGATGATGATGATGATGACCAAGCAACTCTTCGGAAAGTATGAAAACCTGGAAGGTTCAAAGGTATTTTTCGGTCTTTTTCAAGTCACCGCAGTGAAATGCAGTTCCTGCATCCGCCACAAGGGAGAGGACACTAACCCATCACCTTACTGATACAATGGGTTCTTTTTAATTTCCGGTAAGAGTAGATTTTGAGAATTTTATTCTAAGTTAAAAGAAGTGTGTAAACCTGGTGATTCACAGACCTGTACCCCTGGGGATAAAAATATATGTTTATAAAAAATAAAAAATTAAAAAAAAAAAGACTTTGCTGCTTTTTTTTAACCTTCTGGATACTTATCTATGAAAGCATTTGGTTCACCTAGAAGTATTTTGTATCCTGAAAGATGACAAAATAGTATTTCGATTCTAAGCACAATCCCAAGTGCTAAAGCTTGTGGTATTTGCAAAATATACCAAAAGACTGGTTTTTGAACTTTTGAAATTTTGGAGGAGACATGTTGGATTTTTACAGAAATCCCAGAATTTAGATCTCTTTGTAATAGCCTACTTTTAAAGATCATAACAGTGAAGTGATAATAGTGATAGCAGAAACATATACTGAAAAATAATTTGAAATAGTATTTTTAAAGGTCTTGATTTTTGCTTCTTCTCCAATACTTCAAAATTACATAAGTATATTGTGGAATTAACAGTGTAAGTAAATCACACTTTCAACATGTATATTACATTTAATAATCATTTAAAAATTCATAACAAGGATTAGGATGGATTTTTTAAAATATTCTGGCTTCTAGCTATTTTGGTGCTATATCTGTAAATAAGCTGGCTTGTTATTATAGAAAAGAGACATAAAAGATAATGAATAACATGCCCAAACAGGAAATATAGGGTAATATATACCCTATATTTAGAGTATATAGGGTCAAAACGTGTGCTGTGGAGGGAGAAGCAGCTGCCCCCACATTCCAGCTGTGCTAATAACAAATTAACAAATGTGCTAGTAACAAACCTGACACTAAGCCCGGTTCATGAGTCCCCGAACCACCTTCTCTTTTAGGTTAACACAGGAATAGCTCCTTCCTCAGTGTCAGCTGCGGGAAGCTCTCAGCCTGGTGCACAGCCCATGATAAGCATCCAACAAATAACAAGGATTCATTGTATTTTTGATAAGAATAGTAGCAAAATGTATTTTGTGTCAAGCATCACTCTAAAGTTTTCATATATATATATATATATATATATATATATATATATATATAAAACGCATAATATAAATGAAGTTGCATATTAAATTATGTATACTCTACACATGTAGACATATATGGGTAAGTACATTTATACATAGATTTGTTTTATTTCTTTTGTTATATTAAGTACCTATTTCTTAATTACATATTTCTTTTCTTTCTAGTGTCTCCATTCTGTAGAAAAGGGAACTGAGAGATTATGGAAGTCCCCCAAGGTTCAGAGCTTGCTAATAGTGGAGCTGGGGTTTGAACCCAGGCCATCTCTCTGCGAAATAGGGCGTGTTTCCTTTCTGTGTCGCGGGCGGTGACTGCTAGAACCACAGTAAGGACATAGAGGGCTTCCAGCTGTAGGAAGCTAAACCCATTGAGCAAAATGCAAGAGCTCATAGGGCAGTCTTCCACTGGGCTCTGTTGCAGGGTTGAAGAATTCAAGCTTCAGGTCCGGGTTACACCGAAGTAACGTTTTTCACCTTTAATTATCTGCTCAACCAATAGGTGGCGCTAAACAAATGTGTTAAGAGAAATACGGGAGGGGGGGGGGGGGGGGGGGGGGGGGAAG
>NC_081571.1:81475962-81514440 GCF_022355385.1 Mustela nigripes | reverse complement strand
GGGGAAGAAGATGCAAAACCGGTATTGGTCCATTGCCCACCTTAACTTCGAAAGAAAATAATGAGAACGTTGTACAAGAGCAAAACTTTAAACAAAAATGTAGCAAAGGGAAGTAAGTAAATTTCTTAAGTATTCAACTTTTATTGGTAAGTTTTTTTTTTCTATTTGCAACTGTATGATTTTTTTCCTCTAAAATTTTCATAGCTGTGCCTCTAAAAGCTATGCACTCCTATTTTGGTGGTGGTTAATGTACGGTATTTTCTAAGAGCAAAAATCTGTGGCTTCCTCAATAAAAAACCGTGCCTTAACCAAGCGGACCCTATCATTCCACTCTGTAAAAGCAGTTACTCAATAAATGTTTAGTTAAACAATTTAAATGGATCTGAATGGTGCTGAAAGCTGAAAGTCATCTGGGCCGGAATGAGTGAAAAGTCCCAGTTGTCTCTTCCCACAACACCTGGTTTTTATGTCCCAATAAACTTATCGCCATGGAAAGTCCCCAGCTTCTCCACCTTGAAATTCAAATTTGGGGATTGAAAACAACAGCCTTCTTCACTGATCTGTTTGGAAACTGTACAGAGGAGCAAAAGCCGTCTCCAGGGTGATGGAGTTCAAACACACTCAACTTGGAAGCCCACTGCACGGGCCGATTGCAAACGTCTGTAGACTTTTAGGGCAAGACAACTGAAGTACAAGATCAAGATTCAGGGACATGACAGCCGAGTGTCTCTTGATAACACGTGTGTGGCCTGCATGAAAGTACCACAGGTCATGTCTGGGGCTCAGAGCCTGGATCCCTCTGACTGTCCAGACCCCACCCAGATCTGGCTCTTCCCCGCCGCCCTCGTGGAGAGTGCTGCTTATGGTTCAGCAGGGATTAGCAATGGCCAACTTTACCCCAAACACCTTCACTTTGTTCTCGTGCTCCCCATGCTCCAGGTAATAATCTTTAATTAAGTCATTGGAGGGAACCACAAGGAAAATTCTCTCTACTCCTCAACGTGCATGATTGTCTGCTGACGGCCACACCACGACACCCTTCTCTCTTCTTCAGAAACTGCTGATCAGAATAACCTCCAATGACTGCTTTTCTCTTGCAGTATCCTAAGACCCAGGGCAAAACTGCGTGGGCTAGACAGCCAGCATCCCCAGTGGAAATGTCCTGTGCATGTCTATCACGCATGTGGCCCCACGGGGAAGCATCGCATACCGTGGCTGCTGGCGTGGAGTCTCAGCGATGTTGCACCATTGGGTCTGGCTGAATGGCTTTCCTGGTCAGCTCACCCACTTCTCTCCTTTTGGGGGTCACCTGACAAAGCTTCCCCCGTCCCTGGGCATTGAACTTCACCATCAAGGATACTCTTATGCACTCATCTCCTTAATTAGACTTTTCTTTCGTGCAGGAAGTACAGGTGCATCTCCAGAATGTGCAGAATTTCACTAAACCCCTATGATGTTACCAAGATCTCCAGGCAATTCAGAAGTTTAGCCAACATTCGTATTTAATTCCCACACATATACTTGGGCATTGCCCTAGGATGAACTGGGTAATTTTCAGGAACACTTTGGACACCAAATGATACTCATGTGGATTGTAAATGAGAGAAAAACAGATAAAAAAAAAAAGAAAGAAAGAAAAAGCATAACTGATGTGAACTGAAGCCATAGTCAACCCTGGGCAATATTATTTCACAAGACCAGAAAATCACTTATTGTATGAATTATGAATAAAACAAACATAAGAATTGGAAATAGTTGTACTTGAAATTTGCATGGATATAATAGTATTGATTCCCAGGTGCTAACTGATTTGGAAGAGTTCCAACTGTCTAAAGAAATGCCACTTATTCTGTGCTCACTTAAGCTGAACTGCAAAGCCATTTTACATAAAGCCATCTAGAATGTGGCTTAGAAATTACACAGCCTGCTCTTTCACAAAGGATGATGTTAATAAATGACTGCTTTAGTCTATAATTTACATTGGAGCCTACGGTTCCTTGTCAGTGTGATTAGGCCAAGAGATCCCATCATTCTATTAGTTAACCTGAGTCTATTTTATAGCCATGTTGTTCTATAAATTCCCTGATTCTTATGTGTCAGTAGTCAGTAGCTGACAATATCTGAACAAACATAATTTATGTTATTCCACCCAACTCGATGGAAATTGTTAAATTATTTTAAGCTGTGTGGTGGTAGAATCATGCGATTCTCAGTATATAGTTTGAACTTAGTAAATGGTTATGAATTAGTCATTAATGATCACATATGTCACCCGAGATATGCTGCGGAACTGATTTATGGAACATTCTTCACAAAGAGAAGAATCTCCAGCATCAGGCGTAAGTTTGGGAATCTAGAAGAGCAGATTAAAATTTTTAAGGACTTCTTTTTCAAAAGTAGAAAATATGAGGACATTACATTGATCTGTCGATTAAACAGAAGTCCCTCTCATTCCTAAATGAGGAATCACACACTAAAATGTCCGGAAGCATCCCTTGTGAACATCACCGTGGCAGAAATAACTCTGGCTTGCAGCTGCGGTCCAAAGGGCAGGGACAGAAAACCAAACACAAATAGCACAATTCTCTCAGGGTGATGGGTTTCTAGATCCTCAGCGTCTGAACGTTCAGGGAGCACCATTTGAGGGAATAATCTGAGCTAACAGCAACTGTTTCTACTCCAATGTCATCAGACACTTTCAAGTATCAAGTTGGTGAATGAAATGCAGGTGTCTTTCTGCAGATGTGTGTGCAGCAAGCTTTATGTAGGAGAGATTCTAGGGGGGCAAGGTGTGCACCTGCCCAGCCTCCCAGTGACACGCACACCGAGAGAGAGGGGCCGGTGCAATACGGCTGATGGTGTGTAACCTCACACGCACACAGCGGCATTTACAGGGTCCTGGTGTATCCACATTAAATTCATTTGATATTATTAAGGGAAATTGATTAATGTAACTCTGAATAAGTAACTGTACCTTAGGTGTGCCAGAAATACTTACAGATATCTTCCTCCTGCTCTCATTCATATGCTATATGCTACATAGAAACTGAGCCCCTACTATGCGGCGAGCATCTCTGAATTCAAGGGAAATGCACACAGCAGCCTCTTGGGTTGCTGGAAAAATGCAGGAGAAATGTGGGAGTCTGTGCATTCCACTCTGGTCATGTCTTAGGGGCACACTATGGGATGTCCAGGAAGGCTGTTGGGCAGGTGTCTACACGGTAAGAAGCTGATCAGGGCCTTAGGACAGGGTGTCAACACACAGAAGGGACCAAGTCCTGGGACCACTGAGCACACGGGAGGGCAGACTGTAGGACCCCACAGCCCCTCAAGTAATGGGGGACATGTAAGAGAATAATCATCACAGGTTATACTAGAGTTATTTCCTAGAAAACGATGAAACTGGAGGTTTAGCCCTGCACGTGGAGACTCCCGGAGCAGCACACTTTTGAGTTCTGATCATTTTCCTGATCGGTTATTGGTTGTCTCTGTGCTCGTACTCCCTAGGGTTCCCACTCCCGCGCACGCGCATAGCAGGATCCTTCGAGCAGCTCCCGCGCCCCTTCCGCCAGTCTGCGGCTAACGGAACTGACCGGAACCGCGTGAGAACAAGAGCCAAGCGCATGCAGGTGTGTCCTTGGGTAAAATCTCTGATTTTCTCTGACCTTTACCAGAGCTGCTCAGAGGCCTCTCTGGTTCCTCCTTGAATCTCGCTAATACTTTACTGGGTGAAGGAGGTCGATGAGAGGTCTTCATATAAAAGCAGGTATTACCCAATATAACGAAATCAGTTCTAAGTGGGGTGATGGGAGTCAAAAGGCACAAAGTCCCAGTTACAAGACAGGAAAGTCCTGCAGACCTCACGCACACGTGACGACCACGGAGAGCAGCACCGCTCCCGATGTTTGAAAGCTGCTGAGCTAGCAAAACTTGAACGTTCTCAACACACACGCGCACGCACACACACACACACACACACAAGAATTTAATGATGTGTAGTGATGTATGCTAATTAAACTTACTGTGGTGATCATTTTGCAATCCACACACACAACCAATCACTGTGTTGCACACCTAAGACTAACACAACATTGTATGTCTAAAAAATCAATATTGGGGGTGAAGGTGTATTACCTGCCCATTAGTGTTAACATTTCCCGTTATCAATTCTTTTATGTACGCTGACACTTTATTATCAGCTTTCTGTGATTCCCCCCCAAAGGGTACTTATCAGGCCACACCCCTCAGAGATAGTGACCACCAAAGTGGCCCTTTCCAGGCAAGCAACAACAAGCTCTAAGTCTATTACATGTTTTCAATCCAACTGTTCTGAGCAAATATAGGAAGAGTATGTTCAAATATTTGAAAACACGTACAAGAACATGAACCCTCACTTGAGCATTAATTTGCCCCAATCTTCTTTTTTCCTTTCTTTCTGCAAACTTGGGCCAATTTATGGCCAAATCATGGTCTTATCATGATGTTCCCATTTATTGGGAAACTGCAGATTTTTTGGCTCAACGTATTCTCCAACCCAAACAAGAAACTTACATGTTTAAATTTGGAGTCCAACATGGGCCTGCGGGAGCCAGATCTGCAGGTGAGGTGTCTCATTATTTGTTTGCTGGCTTCAGACTTGCCGGATCCTCTTTCTCCACTAAAAGAAACCAGAGAGAGAAAACCCAAGTTTACTGTTTTAGAGAATGTAGTAAAAGATCCAATGGGCAGAGAGGATCCTCAGATACAAAGATGGTGAGGGAATGACTGGCCCTTTGATGCGTGTATGGTATCATCTAACTCTTCCCTTTGATTTGTTCATCCAAAATAGTTAGTACACACGAGCTACGTCACATGCCCTGTGGTGTTCTAGATGCTGGGACGCTATATGAATTTAACCCCAACATCTTTAGATGCTGGAGCCTCATATCAGTGGGAGGCAAGTCTGCCATCCAATGTCTCACAGGGTAGAACCACATGTGTAGGTGAATTACAGCAGACAGAGGTCAAGCTGAAAAGAAAGACAATGACGACTTGTCCTCAGCTTTGTAAATGAAGGTAAGTGAGGTGGCCCCAGGGGATGGTCTCTACAGTGGGGATGCATGTCCTAGAGCTCCACCACATGACCTTGCTGAATCTTTCTGAGCCTTCCAGGAAAGACATTCCATCTTCCTCTGGAGACCCATGGGATCTTTCTACACTTCCCTTGTCTTCTCTCCAAAATGAACACAAAGCAAGCAGCTCCTGAAACTAAGTTGTTAAGATGGTCAGATGTGACCAGGCGAGTAAGGTGGATCCTCAGATGGCCAGCTGCCCCTTGAGGCTGCTGTCAGCCTGACGTTCTGCATGTCCAGAACAAACGGACCCTTGCCAAACTTGTTATTAATAATACTTTTCCTATTTCTCAGGCATGCTTCATAACTCATCAAATTCCTTTTTTAAAAGATTTTAATTTATTTATTTGAGAGAGAGAGAGAATGTGTGTGCGTGTGCAAGCAGGGGCAAGGCAGAGGGAGAGAGAGAATCTCAAGCAGGCTCCTTGCCAAGTGTGGAGCCTGATCTAGAGATCAACCATAGGAGCTGGAGACCGTGACCTAAGCCAAAACCAAGAGTCAGATGCTTAACCCACCGAGGCACCCAGGCCCCCATAACTCATCTAATTTCTATAAATGAACTATATTACATTTCTGACATCAGGCAATAGAAGATTAACATAAAAATTCAATATAGTAGTTATTGATTTAAAATGAGTACTTACTGTTTCCAGATAGAATGCTCATGAAAACCGTCTTTATTCAGGAAAAGAGTCTTTATTCAACTGAAAGCTTAAAAATTAAAAATCTGTATAAAGCTCTTTACTAGTGCTGACTTCTCAAGCTTCTCCCTGCATCTTTCGTACTAATGAATTTGCTTAAAGGATGTTTTTTGGAAAAGAAGAAGCTGAAATTTACTTCTTTTATTCTAGCCTTCCCTTGTTAACAAACACTTCTATTCCCCTCATCCACGCTGACCATACATAGTTAAATGACGTTTTGGAACAACCACCTCGGGGCACAGGTGCCAGAGACCTGCACAGGAGAAAGAGCTCCTTTTCTGGGTTCAAAGACATTTGCTTTTAACCTTCTCATTTCAGAGATGAAACAATTTACCTCTTTCATGATGGAAATTTAACTTCTACATTTGTATTCACTGTTATAAATATTCTCTTACTTAGCAAAATAATTGGCTGTTTCACAAACCTTGTTGTTGTAGAGATTCTGTTCCCAGGGAACAATGTTCCCACAGGTGAAGAAGGAGTAGTGTGGCCAGAAGTGGAAGAAACCAGGGAAGATTTCCGCATGAGGTGGGGGGTAGACTGATTCTCAGAGAAGAGGTAGTGTGGAAGGCAGCCATTACTCAACCAGAAATTCTCCACCGGTACTATCCAAGCATGTATTGTGCAACCCGAAACAGCGAGTGAGTCTACAAGGTGGACAAGGCCAGCAGTCTGCAGACATGAAGACCGCAGACACCTATGAGGGAATGTGGCTGAGCTGCCTCCCCTTCCCCCACAACTGGGCTTACTCTATCACAACAAGTAGGAGTAGAGAAAATGATCATCAGTTCTCTCAGCTGGCTAAAATCCCATAGATTTTAACCATCTCATAAAATCCCCAAAATGGCCATATTCCATTTAAACTGAGTAAAATACAAGGAAATAAAAGAAAAAAATAATATGGGATAGGATAGGGTTGACCCTATAGATGATTAAATTAAAGCTAAAAGTCCTACACTTACGTGTTCAAGAAACATTCCTTGATCTGCAAATCCAGTCTGTGATTCCATTAGAATTGCTAGAGATTGTGGGTGGTGCCAATCAGGGGTCCATAAGAATTTTAAAGCTTACTTGAATAGCCTTGTTTGCTAAATCTGCACATGATAGAGGCAGAACCTGTACCGTGTATTTCACAAGTCACTTGTATGTTCAGCATATAACATTAATTTAGATTTGCTCCACATACTCTTTGGATAATGGATTTTTGTCACATGTGCTCTGACAATTAATTAAAACCATCCATCAGGGCCTTCAGAAAATTAAAGATAAGATAGATGATGGTGAACACCAAACTCTCAGTTATAACCCAGGTTCAAGATCTGAACATTATGAAAAACTATTCCTCAAGATGAAGCCGAGTGTGCTAGTTGGTACCTACAATTATCAACAAATTGATTGAAAAATCAAACTGAATTTTTGAAAATAAGACTTAAAAAGCCTCACCCTAGTCCTAGGTTATAGGATGGCTATTCCAGGAATATTTGTGTTTTGAACCCCAAATCTGAAATTATCCTTTGTAAATGCTTTTTGTAAGATGTCATAGACTCTCTTGGGCCAGCTGGGTGGCTCAGCCAGTTAAGCATCCAGCTCTCGGTTTTGGCTCAGGTTATGATCTCAGGGTGGTGAGATGGAGCCTCACGTAGGTCTCTGCGCTCCCTGAGGCGTCTGCTCAAGAAAGACTGTCTTTCCCTCTCCCCAAGATTCTCCCTCCCACTCTCTCTCTCAAACAAATGAATCTTTTAAAAACACAATAGACTCTCAAAAATGATCTTTAAATCATGTATTTAGATGACTTCTAAATTTACTAATTTTAATGAATTAGTATAATAAGTGCAGAAAGACTTTATCTTAGGCAAGACAATCAAGGAGATAGAGAAGCCACATAAAAACATCAATCCTGAAAGAAGACAGAGAATGACTAAAATAGCAAGTCCTTGTGATCACAGATTGGCTCTTCATTTCTTGAAACCTGAACGAAGAAATCTTTTTTTTTTTTTTTTTTAAGAGACACTGGTTGATACATAGCATTATTAGCCTTTAAAAATGTCCCAAAGAAATAATGCTTCTGTAGAATATTAACAGGTCCTACTGGAAAAACAATTCCATGAGCAAATTCATGTAGAAAGCACTGGGTTAGAGATCAACAGCTTTATTTACTGAAAGCACTTGCTAGATACTGTGAAATCTCTAACAGGCAGATTCCCAAAGGATACAATTCATTGGCAACTCAGAACTTCGCTATGGACCAATGTCTTTCAAAAGAATTCAGTGGATCACTTAGAATTTAGGAAAATCCACGGATATGTGGCCCTCATTTTAGGGAAGCATGGGGTGGGCGGGCTGCTGGAAACCTTGTGGGTGTGACTGCAGGGGTCTGGCCATGCACTAGTGGGTAAGCTTCAATCAGGCCCAGAAGCCAGCGATGGGGCTCCAATCCCACATACGGCATCCACTATGCCCTACACTAATGAATCACCATTCACCAGTTTACACTATTGGGCTCACATCCCAGATTCACTATTTACTAATGGGACACCCTAGACTAATGAGTTACTCCTCCTAATACACAGTCACCTGACAGTTAAGATCATGATATTAATAATAATTCATATCTTGGTTCTGCACAGCAAAGGAAACAGTCAACAAAACAAAGAGGCAACCGATGGAATGGGAGAAGATATCGTAAATGACACTACAAAGGGCTGACATCCAGGATTTATAAAGAACTCCTTAAACTCAACACACACAAAACAGATAATCATGTCAAAAAGTGCGCAGAAGACATGAACAGATACTTCTACAAAGAAGACATACAGATCACTAACAGAAACATGAAAAGATGTTCATCATCACTAGCCATCAGGGAGATTCAAATCAAAACCACATTGAGATACCACCTTACACCAGTTACAATGGCCAAAATTAAGAAGACAGTAAATAACACGTGTTGGAGAGGAATTGGAGAAAGGGGAACCCTCTTACACTGTTGGTGGGAATGCAAGTTGGTGCAGCTACTTTGGAAAACAGTGTGGAGATTCCTTAAGAAATTAAAAATAGAGATAGCCTATGACCCTGCAATTGCACTACTGGGTATTTACCCCAAAGATACAGATGTAGTGAAAAGAAGGGCCATCTGTACCCCAGTGTTCATAGCAGCAATGGCCGTGTCACCAAACTGTGGAAAGAACCAAGATGCCCTTCAACAGATGAATGGATAAGGAAGATGTGGTCCATATACACTATGGAGTATTATGCCTCCATCAGAAAGGATGAATATCCAACTTTTGTAGCAACTTGGACGGGACTGGAAGAGATCATGCTGAGTGAAATAAGTCAAGCAGAGAGAGTCAGTTATCATATGGTTTCACTTATTTGTAGAGCATAAGGAAAAACACAGAGGATATTGAGAGATGGAGAGGAGAAGTGAGTTGGGGGAAATCGGATGGGGAGATGAACCATGAGAGACTGTGGACTCTGAGAAACTAACTGAGGGTTTTGGAAGGGGACGTGGGGGATTGGGTGAGCCTGGTGGTGGGTACTAAGGAGGGCACGTATTGCATGGAGCACTGGGTGTGGTGCATAATCAATGAATTTTGGAACACACACACACACATAATACGTATCTTGGAAGACTGCTAAAGCAATGGATAAGGGAATACATGGAAAGCTCCTTGTGAAGGGTCTGGCACTAAGTTCTCAATAAACATCAGTTATTAATGACTACACTAGTATATATATACACCCCACAATCTCACAATTTTTAAAAAATGTTTCCCTTTTTGGTCAAAGTTAGACTAGACAATCAGACAGATAAGCAGATGAGAACACAGTTGCTTGATTCAAGAATGGTCAGGGCCACCATGCCCCCAGGGCCTCTCCTGTGGGGCTGGGGAGACTTCAGAACAAGGGTGAACACAACCATTTGTGTGTTATTTTGAAAACGAGAGCACGGGGTGTTTGCAAGCCATCCATCTGACCCTCTCTGGAACTTCTGATCACATTAGTAACTTAAAAGTGTATAAATAAGTGCTAACTTAAGTATTTAAATGTCTTTGGGTTCTATCCACGTGTCCACATTTCCTCTTTCTCATCTCACTCTGATGAGTTGGGCAAAGGTTCACTGATGCATTCAGCCACCAGCTGACACTACTTATTGTAACTTGGGCAAAACCTGAGGATTTACAGAAGCCCCCTCTGGTACAGGCTGCTCCTAATATGAAATGTAATTCTCAATGCAAGTCTTATTTTAATACCTAAATAGTACTTTAATCCTTTATCAATACATAATCTCACGTCACCTCCATGTCCTGCGCTTCTTGTGTGTGTGTATTTTCGCTTCCATGTAAATCATCATCCTGGGCATCTTGCTATTTAGGAGCTAATGTTTCCATGATATTTCAGTATGAAATACTTCCAGTGTATACTTGGTAAAAGATGAGTGTAGGTAAATAGCGAGAAGCGGGTGAGAAAACCCACAATTGCAGGGAAATCATCTATATTTTGGTCTGCACCACATCATGGCGGCTGATCGCGGATGCCTTTCTTTCCCCATGATTCCTGAGGTTTGAAAGCCAAACCACTCTGGTCCCAAGTAGTAAATCTTCAAAATGAATTGAGTTTCAGGTTAAGTGTGTTGATATGGATTCCACCACACTTGGGGCTATTTCTAAGAACAGAGATGTTTCTCCTCGGTAACGAGTCAAATTACTTATTGGAAAGACACGTGGGACCACCAGGTGCTGAGGAAGTCAATGAACGTGAACCAAAGGAAAGGAGGAGAAACTCACAGCCAAGCCCCCAGCACATCAGTGCAACATGGGAGGGAGGGCAAGGGGCGGGCTCACCTGAGAATGAAGCACTGGGGCCGCTGCTCCTGGAAAAGCTGGTGAAAGGCTCTCTCGGCGCAGGAGAAGATGTGAGGCGGCAAGGAGGAGCAGGGCTGCCCGGTGCTGCTGAGGTAGAGCTGAGACACCTGCCGGGCAGAGTGGGAGACAGACGTCATGAGAAGGTGGGGGCTTCTCCACCTCAGGACACAGCTGACTCACTCCCAAGATTCAAACGCCAGGGAAGCTCTAGATCTGAAACTCGTCTATAACTACAAAAGTTTGGGAAATTATGCCCTTTTCAGCAAGTTTTAAGCATTCACAAAGATAAAAGAGAGGCGGGTGTCTGATCTTTCATGACTTGGTTCGCAGGCTTGAAATTCTTCTGCTGTCCTTAAGCAGACCAGCTCACACACATCCAGTTCGATGGAACCTGTGAAGTAAGCTGAACCTGCGGGGAAGGGCATCACACTCAACGTCTCTCGGCAACATTTCATCTCAGTAACGTGAGCTAGAAGGGTAGAAAGCACTTGCCACTGAAACATGGAAGAACTTATAAACTTCTCAGAAAAACAAAAAATTTCAGGGACATAGTGACTTATGAGGATTGTCATGGTGCCAGTATGTTTAGTCCTTTTGAGTACCAGTAAATTCTGTTATTTTAGAAGAAACACAGAATGATACGGAGGTGTCTGAGTCATGAAGAAGTATCAGACAAACTTAATTTTTCTTTTACAAAGTAACTGGCCTGTCGCTTCAAGGCTGTTGAGAGTGGGAATCTCATCAGATGATGGAGGGAAATGTCCAGACAAGGTCAAAGTCTGCTCACCCTGTCATGGCGACCTGGGTCTTTGGCTCTGTGGGCATTACCGGGGCAACAGGAAAGACCTGAACGGGATGTCTGGACCAGATGATCAGAGTGCATCAGGAGGAATTTCCTGATTCCAGGAGTGGTACAGAGGTTTCACAGGGAATGAATGCCTTTGTTTGCAGGAAATGCACAACGCACGTATTCAAGGTTGATGGGACAGCGTGCCAGCAAATCATTTGAAAATGGTTGGAAAAGAAGTTGTTTGTGCTATTTATCTGCAAATTGTTCATATGTTTGAAGTCATTTAAAATCATCGGGGAAATATTTTTTTAATAGAATAAATGACCTACAGCTATAAAAAATGATTAGGTGAATCTCACAAACATAATATTGGGTGGCATCTGTTGGGACATGAGAGAACATTCTATAAGATTAAGTACAAAACCAGGTAAAACGAAGCTACACCGTAGAAGTCAGCTTGGTGGTATCTTGGTCAAGGTGCTGGTGATCACAGAGGGGCAAGAGCAGGGCTTCTGGAGTGCGGGAAATGTTCTGGATCTGAGGGCTTGTGAAAATCTATCCATCAGGGCACTTAGAAACCCATGTTCACTGTAGCTCAATAAAAACTCCAGAAAGCCCAAATCCACAAATTTCGTGGTTCTGGTGCAGATGCCAGAGAAGAGATCACGTGGACTAACTAGAGAATTCAACCCACGCCCACACATGGGTGTGGATTGGGTTACGGAAGGGGGATGTTGCATGCATTAGGCATTAAGAATGGGCTGATTTGTAAAGGAAAGGAACGCTGATCTCTCTCTCGTGCCAGGTGTGAAAATGAATTCCAGATGAACTTAAGTCTCAATATAAACAGCAAAGCATGAAACATTTACACAAGGTAACAGAAGAATACTCTCGTGATTTTGGAATAAGGAACTAGGGTTCCCAAACGCAAATTCTAATGGGAAGGATGAAGCTATATCAAAATCGTATATTTGACAGTTGGTGTTTGACCACAAAGATCATACACACAGTAATACAATAAAAACCAAAGACACAGAGGAGATTAAGCTGTGTCTTATAAACAACTCCTACAAATAAATAAGACTGGAAAGAAAATAGAAAATTAGACAAAAAATACAAACAGAAAAGGATAACGAGTAAATAAGAGAAAAGAAGCAGAAACTCTCTGGTAACCAGGGAAATGCCATTTCAAACAGGAAGGTGACGTATAAAATACTGATAACATTATCAACGGCCTCATAATAATAGTCATGGTTTACACTGGCTGTGTGCTTGCTGCTGTTCTAAGCACTTGGTATCCATCCAATTCTCTTAGAAATCTATGACTTGGCTATGAGAATATCTTCCTTTTTAAGAGTGAGGAAATTAAAGCAAAGAAGTTAGTAATTGGTCAAAGGTCACATAGCTCATTAGTGGTGATGCTTGGTTTCAAAAGGCAGTTTTCTCCACCTCTAGAAACACGCACCACACTGTAGAGAGTTAGTTGTTCAATCGCAACAGAGATTTGGTAACAACTTCTAAACGTAAGGGGGGCTTGACCAGGAATCTCCCTGAAGAAACTCTCGGACCTTCACAAAAAGCACACATGAAATGGTTCTTAGCACTCTTTGCAAGAGCAGAAAACATGCCAATGTAGGGTTTAATGGATGAATATAATGGATTGTGTTTTAATACGATAAAATACTATAGGACATTTAGAATACATTTTTGAGAACTGAAACCATCAACATAAAAAAGCACAAAGGCTAATGAAGATTTGTTTTGTAAAAGGACATAGTTAATAAATCTGAATGTATCAGCAATATATCTGAGTGAATTAATATGGAAATATAATAGTATTTGCAGGAATTTTCTGTACATGTACAGTTGTCCCTCTCCTGCCTTTACCATATGGTCTATGTTCCAGGACCCCCAGGGGTTGCCTGAAACCACAGAGAGTGCCAAACCCTATATACATTGTGTTTTTCTATATATACCTAACTATGATAAAGTTTAATTTATAAGTTGGGCATAGTAAGAGATTACCAATGATAACTAGTAATGAAAAAGAACACTTACAACAATATACTGTAGTAAGTTTTACAGGTGTGGTCTGTCTTTCTCAAAATACATTATTTATTTATTTATTTATTTATTTTAAAGATGTTATTTATTATATCATGACCTGAGCCAAAGGCAGGCTCAAAATACCTCTTTGTCCTGTATACACCCTCTTCTTGGGGTGACGGAAGATGATCAAGTGCAGTGAGTGACGCAGACACGTGACACAGCGTCAGGCTACTACCGACCTTCCGATGCTATGTCAGAAGTAGGATCAGTCCCGCGGTGACCCTGACCGCAGTGGGACGACCATATGTGCCTATGTATAGTGAACGTATAAAAGGTTGGACGAATGGCCCCTGGGGGGCTCAGTCAGTTAAGCACCTGCCTTTGGCTCAGCTCATGATCTCCAGGTCCTGGGATCGAGTCCCACATTGGGCTCCCTGCTCAGCAGGGAGTCTTCTCCCTTCCCTCTGCCTCTTTCCCTGCACATGCATGCTCTCTCTCTCAAATAATTAAACAAATAAAATCTTTTTTTTAAAAAGTGACTGGATGAAAGGATAATAGTTTCGGGAGAGTGGTTGTCATTGCTTATGAAAAGGAATCTGCCTGTGTTCATAGCATACCACACAAACTAATCTAAGACACCATATAATTAAAACAAAGCTTTATTTTCTGTTCTATGCAGGAAACAAATGTTGCAATTGAAGTAGGACGTGAAGTGTTCTTAGCACATCATTATAGCCGTGTCCCAATCTCAGGAGTGTTTGCGAGCAAACAGGACTTCCTTATTTGAAATAGTTCTCAGATTTTTGTATTTTTTAATTATTCTAGAATTTAAAATGGATATCAAAAGAATGAATAATAGTGATGTATACATTGTAACTCATAAACCAACCAGGAAGTTCTAGCCCAGCTCTATTTTCTTGCAGGACAAATTTCTGTTCCTTTTGAATACTTGCACTAACACTATCTCACGTCCCAAGCCCAACATGGTCTTAATCAAATTTTAACAGAATGCTTTTACGATCCATCTGTAAAATCCTGCAGAGAATTTCACTAGATGTTACAAACAAGGAGAGACAGAAGACAGCCAGGAGCATGTGTGACTCCTACTCCGTTTCTTCACATCCTCGGGGTCACATCTACTTTTAAGACCAAGTTTTACTGGACTTTAGACATATAAGGGATCTTGGGTATTGATGTTTTCTCACGATAATCAAACTAACACTTCTCAGATCCCTTCTCAAGTCCTCTCCTTTCCACATGGTGTCAGACTTTCTGTTGTAGAATATTCCATTGCTATAACCTGGTAATACTTGACTCGATTACCAGGTAACACCTCGTAATAGTTGGTAATTCTGCTAAACGTCAATACTTAGCTTCATAAGGGGTATAAATACAAAACAGTCATTTTAATATAACAGTGCATTTAATTAAGATAGTAATCAATTCTACTTAATTATTTCTATTGAAGCTTGAAGATTTTCACTTAGGCAGTTTCAGTCTTCTGACAAGCCATGTAACGTTCAGATTGGTTATCCTCACCACCGTCATTTTCATTATTAATATTATTGCACGTTCTCACGGGTCCAGCAACTACCATCAGCGACCAGCATCCCGATCCCACACTCCTTCTCTCTCCCCTTCACCTTATTCTCTCCCCATCTGCATCATCTGGGAATAAGATTCTGGTCACTGGTAATTTTAAGTGCTTGATTGGAACTCATGGGCGAGATGACATCACATCAACCTCATTCATGGGCACCTCCTTTTGCCCCTAGGCTGGACTCTCTGCTTCTAATGAATAAGGATTAGTTTTTCATTGTTTGTTTGTTTGTTTTGTTTTTATGAATCACCTCTCTGTACTTTCATGCAGGCACCTCTCGGTAAACTGCTGGGAGCTGGCAGAATCCTACCTTGTTCTGAATTCTGAAGCCAACCACGCTGTTCCACAATGGATGAGGGGGCTCCCCAGCCCTCCAGGTCCCCTAACCTGTGGAACCTCCCTGACATTAAGAGGTGGTTGGCTTCATGCTATGGTAAAAATACGTCCCTCTACTTGCCTGATTGGATTACTTACTTATTATCTATGTAACTATCCATATAGAGGACATATTCTGGAAAAAAAAAAAAAAACTTGTGCTTTTGTTTGTTTGTTTGTTTTACAAAGAATCACGTACAATAATAAACAAAATTGCCTCTGGGCTCTACGTTTGTGATGCTGAGAGGAGCTCATCACACATCTGCTCTGAGGTTACATGACCTCATTTTAAATTTTGTCCCTCCCACTCACAGAAGATTTTAGAAAATTTGTCAATTCTACTGAAGGCTTGGTGTTTTCACCTCCAAAGTGGAAATAATAATTCTTATACTGATTGCATTGCCTTTTGTAAGTAGATGTGATGACAGACGCGGAACTCTTTGCAGCAGACCTACCACGTGAGGAGCCCCAGACAACGCCAGGTCTTCCTTGAGCCCCACTCGTCCAGGGGTACAACGCCCCGCTCAGCCATGCAGCTGCGTGCCACACCAGACGTGCAGTGGGAATGTTAGGAGACCAAGAGCAAGCGGGGTCTGACATTTAATGAAGCCCTAAGCCTGACACCCTACACTAGATGCCATTTCACACAGTAGGAGAGCTTAATCTCACCACCAATGGAGGGCACGGGTTCTGAGCATTTCTGTGTCCTTGTGTACTCATAAATATGATCTTGAGAAATTATCTCCAGGTCTTTTATCTGGAATGGCATCATTATTTTGCACACTGAGATTTCTAAGTGATACATCTTTGGTTTGTGAAATCCATAGTAAAGGGAACAGTGAGAAATATCTGAGACCAGTCTGACATGGATGTTTGAGGGCCCATGCATACCTATGGCTGATGTGTCCATTCTCATGACATTCATGTGTTCACTGGTTTCCACAATGGCACAAACACCAAGATGTTTATCTTTTCTAATTACTACCTCAACAGTGCATTACACCTGTTTTTGTTTGTTTGTTTGTTTTAAGGATTTTACCTATTTAACAGAGAGAGAGTGTGCCCCTTTACCTGGGGGATTGGGGGAAGAAAGGGACCCAGAGTGCGAGGCTCCATTCCAGGATCCTAGGATTAAGACCTGTGCCAAAGTCCACTCAACCAACCGAGCCAGCCAGCTGTCCCTAGACCCGGCTCTACTGGCAGCCGCCTGCCCTGTCACTGTGGTCTCCCCATCTCTCTTCCCTTCCTCTCCCCCGGCCTCTTTCCCTATCCTCTTCCTCCGCCTCCTTCAGTGCTTTCTATTATTTTTCTACCTCATTCTTAAACTTGGTGTGACTCCTAGAAATCTTCTAAAATGAAATATCTATGTGAATTACTCCTGATTTTGCATCCAAGGGAGAACTTCAACATTTCAATTTAACCTCCAAAAACTGTACATTCACCTGAACCTGTTTTTTCCTCATCAATTTTTCTTTTCTTCTCTTTTTTCTTATAGATTCTCCTAGACTCACAGAATCAAAACCTGTATCTTCAAGGGATGCCTTTTCTCTTATTTGTTCCTCAAATGAAATTCTCTGAGGTTCTTAGTGTCCTTTCAGAAACTCACTCAACTTCTGCCCACTACCACCAGAGTCCCCATACTAGGCTTACTCTTGAATTATTTCAGTGCCTACTAATTATTCTTCCTGCCTAAATGTCTCTTCTTCTCAAACTGATGGCAAAAGACTTATAAACACTATTTGTATTGAACTTGTTTGTTTCCAGTGAGTCTTTATTTTCTAAAATTAAAACTCAAACTCTCTTAACTTAGCTTTAAAGTGTAGATCCAAACCAGATTTTCAATTCTTTAACATTTTGAACTTCTTGCTCTTATAAGATTAGTCTGTGCCTTCTTCTAATGATCCTATATTTTTGGTCCCCACAGTTTGACTCTAGACAATTCTTTAAAGTATACTTCCTCTCCCCTTACCATAATCTTATTCATTCCTTAGGATTTGCAACAATCCCATTGTTTTTCCAAGTAATGCCTTCTCAACTTGGGAAGACCTCCTTCCCTCCAACATTCTGACTTGTCAATTAATAGTGTATATTCTCAATACAGGTATCTTACTGTCCTCATCGACAAGGGAAATCTGATTATGCATTATCTCTAGAATATCAGTGCAGTTTTTAAGGATGAGGAGAAGCTTACTTAGCATCCCCAAATACCTAACATCCTTAATACCTAACATAACATACTGTGTTTAATGGACTCAATAAATGTTTCTTGGTTTGCTGAAGCATTCGTGTTCCTGATCATAACCCTGCTTCTTTTGCAAAGCCTATTCAGAAAGATCTGGCTACTTTTCTCTTTTCTCCTTCTCCCCTACCCCTTACATGTTTAAAATAAGCAAAGTCACTCACCTTCAACATAAATGGGGAGCACAACAGTGCACCCCGCCCTGCTGGTTATACTTCATTTACATCTGTCTGCTTTCTGGCCCCCTGGGTGCCACTCCCCCCAATGACTGTTCGCCTCACATCAACATTGCTTTCGGCTATGGACCACCTCTGGGAGAGGGCTGCTTCCTGCCATGTGTTTGTATTAGTCTCAAAATGCAGTTCAATGTAGAGGCTCTGCATCCATGATTAATGGCCTCCCATGAAATGAATGTTATGCAAAGCTTAACATAACACAGTTAATGGTAATAAAGTTAAAGTGAGCTACAGATGATGTTCCTGGATTTGTTTTTCAACATGAAACACAGAAGTCATTTTCCTGGTCTACATAATCTTTATAGATATAATCATATTCAGTGTTTCAGTTTCTTCTTTTATTTAACTAATGAGGGAAGAAACTAAACTATCTGAACAGAATTTGTTATTTAAGATAATAAGCATAAACTTGATTACATAATTTCTCAGCATAAAAATAAGTGAAAATTTCTCTTGCATGTCCATAGGACAGCAAGATAACTTGATGTGGTTCAGTATGCAAGTAACTGACATAAAATCACAAGGTACTAAGGATGCTACAGGGGATGCTCACCCAGTGTCTATAATATATTACATATTACTACTTGTAGACCAGGAAAGTGCAAACTATTTGATTCTGCAAAATGGAAGTGAATTCCAAAACACCAAACACAGTAAAATCTCATTATGACCTATTAAAAGTGGGCAGTTTTGTTGTAAGCTTTTTATCAGTGCATTATTTTAGCCAAATATATTTATTTTCCTGTTACATTCCATGCCAGAACCCACTGGAATTGATGGATATAAAGGATGATACGTATAGGATATATGTCGCATTCACTATTTTAAGTTTTAATGAACCCTTCATGCAAAAATCTCATTGCATCATGTTTTATTCCTACATTAATAAGGAAATATGTCTCTTAATATCTCTCCTTTTCTCCATTAACAAGTATTCCTGAAAGACCTGCAAATACAACACGTTGCTTGAAGCCAGAAAACTATTCCACTACTGATAGCCTAAAAATGAAGAAACCAGAAAATCAGTTTTTTCCACTTGAAATAGAATATAACATGACAAGTAATATTGTACTAAAAGAATTCATTATGTTATATTTTCCTTAATCCTCATAATTTGACTGCTAGATCTATAGAAGCATTTATATAATAGCTATATATGTATATATTTTATGCAATATCTAAAATTGGCTTTTGTCTCAACATAAGATTCTTTTTGACTCTATGACCCAATGTAATACCATAGATAGAAGCCAAAAACAACACAATAATAGGCAGTTTGAAATAGCAGGAGTTCTCTCTCTTTCTATTGCTGTCTCTCTTAAATTGAAGAATAATGAACTTGGAAAGCATCAAAGATGCAGAAAGCTCAGGCACCTGGGTGGCTCAGTCAGTTAAGTCTCTGCCTTCCGCTCAGGTCACGATCTCAGGGTCCTGGGATGGAGTCCCGCATCAGGGTCCCTGCTCATCAAGGACCCTGCTTCTCCCTCTCCCTCTGCCTCTCCCCTCTGCTCATGCTTTCTCTTGCTATTGCTCTCTCTCTCAAATAAATAAATAAAATCTTTTTTAAAAAGATGCAGAAAACTGTGGTTAAAGCAAAATTAAAAGTCCCAAATACTTATTTATACAAGGCAGAAAATTGGCAATATAACTATATAATTTAAATGATTATCAAATGAAACTCCAAGAACTTAGAAAGGAGACAATAAAAAGAAAAAGCAGAGATCAAACACATAGAGAATAAATACATAGTAGAAAAAAATTAGGTGAGGAAATGTTTTCTTGGAAAAGATTAATACAATCTAGAAATTCCTAGCAAATTGATTCTAAAAAGTCAGAGAAGGCATACATGACCAACATTGGGAATGGAAAGAAATCACTCGAAATTCTACAAACATTAAAAAAATAAATAGGACTCATGAATAATTATATGCCCCAAACTTTGGAAGAACAGAATCCTTGTAAAACAAAACTATTAAGAACTGACATAAAGGGGCACCTGGGTGGCTCAGTGGGTTAAAGCCTCTCTGCCTTCAGCTCAGGTCATGATCTCAGGGTCCTGGGATCGAGCCCCGCATCAGGCTCTCTGCTCAGCGGGGAGCCTGCTTCCCTTCCTCTCTCTCTGCCTGCCTCTCTGCCTACTTGTGATCTCTGTCTGTCAAATAAATAGATAAAATATTAAAAAAAAAAAAAAAAAAAAGAACTGACATAAAAAGAAGTAAAAATACAAACAGTGCATGCCTATTTCATCATCACAGGTCAGGCTGCACTCCTCTGATAGAACTCCTGCGATGACTGCCGGTGACTGCTCTCGTGCTGCCCCAACAGGTGACCACACACTCAGGTGGCCTAAGACTAAGGCTGGGATCAGCCCGAGTGGAGTGAGGACACCTGGCAAAGTGCAGCAGTTTTAAAACAACAGTTCAAGTGACTTTGGCGAGGACTGTGGCTAGGACAGTGAGTGGGGCACTCTGTCTCAGGGGAGGTTTCTTAAGAATTCTTCATTGATTCCTTGGGAGCTTAAAGCAGGTGTTCTCTCTCCCTTTCCCTCCAACCTCTCTCCTGCCGCCTTTCCCTCCAACACCTAAGAGCATGTCCCTCTTCAGGAACACATGCCTGCTCCCCTTGCCTCTTTGTCATGCTCCTGCTCCCTATTAAGGATTCTGCTTTCACTGGAACCAGCTTGTGCTCACACAAAAAAAAAAAAAAAAAAAGAGAGAGAGCTGCACAATGATGTTTCTTGATCGACTACTACTTGAAAATTATGTCGTGTTTTCAGTTATCTGGAATAATTTTCCAAAAGAAATTTCTCTTTTAATTTTGGGAGTCTCATCATTGAAAGTGGAAAGTCATTTGGAAAAATGCATAAAATTCTATATTGTCCTTTCTCATTTTCATTGTTTTAACTTCATAAAACGATTCTGAAAGAAGTGATGATGTTGAAATAAGGACTGTAAGCTGCCTGATCTTGAATTAGTCAAGAAGGTATGGAAAGTAGAGTCATGTATTGTTTAATTTTAGAAGTTTGTCTAGTAACTACAATTGGAGTAAAATGACACATTATAAGTGCAAAGGCATTTTTGATAAGATCACATTCTTTTCCATTTTTGTCTCAGAACAAATGAAAGTCATTATTATGCAAATATCAATTTAGAATTTTCTGAGAAGTTTGACTTTACTTATTGTTTTGGGCTTTCTTCTGAACCGATCATTTGATGCGGATAGGTATGTCTGGTGAGCATCATTCCACATTTTTAAATGATATTTTAAATTTCATACTCACCATTGTGGAATAAATTGGAAGCTCTTTGAATGGGTTGACAAGCAAGAGGATATCTCCAATAAAAGTCTGTTAAAAGAAAAGGATAGAAATAGTTGGGGGACTGTATAAAGAGAACACTTAAAATTAAAAGTGATATAACTTTAAAATCACTGTACATAATATAGAAAATAAATAAAGGCCATACTTCAACATTTTGTGAGCTATTTTAAAAGTTTGTAAATAAAGTTTGTAAATAAAGAAATAGAAAAGTCAAATTGAAATAAAGTAAAACATATATGCTTGATTCATTAAACATGTAACAAGTGAAATGATAGGATTCTAAGAAAGCTTTTCTTAAAGGGGTTTTGTGAGAATCAGACTGAATAAAAAATATAAAATTAAAACATGTGGCAAAATATACTGAAGGAAATAAATGTGGTAATGAGTTTATGCTGCTACAGAAGATGCA
Source organism: Mustela nigripes (assembly GCF_022355385.1). NCBI lineage: Eukaryota > Metazoa > Chordata > Mammalia > Carnivora > Mustelidae > Mustela > Mustela nigripes. The sequence goes on along the minus strand of NC_081571.1, from coordinate 81,492,746 downwards.
CAATTGAAAAATGAATAAAAAACAGGAAGCAAATAAAAATACTTTCTAATATAAAAAAGGACAAGGAATGAGATATAAAAGCACAAAAAAAACAGATGGAATAAATAGAAATCAAGGATTAAATAATAGATTTAAATTCCCCCAAATCAGAAATTACATCAAATGTAAAGCTACTAAATGTTCTTAAGGATGAAGATTATGAACTAGATTGAAGTACTCTCTCTAGATTAAGAAAATCTGCAAGTGAAGGGTAAAGCAGGGTACACCTGCAAACAATAAGAACAGAACAAATGTGGTTTAGCAACACTCAATTCACACACACACAATAAAAGGGATATAAATGAGCATTTCACAATGATAAAATATTAAATCAACCAGGAAGATATAGCATTTAAAATTTCTATGAGACTAAAATCAAGCACAAAATATATGAAGCAAAAACAGCTGTAAGGAGAAAGATTAATTCACAATGACAGAGGGAATTTTAAACAATTTTTTTCTTAGTAACTCATGGAATAAGCAGATACAATTTTGAAATAAATAATTACCAAGTGATTCATTGACTCATATACAACACTGTTACCAAACAATTGCAGAATATACATTCTTTGAAATTGAACACAGCTCAGTTTCATTACATGTAAAGGACATGAACCACATAGGGTAGGATCTCTGATCATGCCAGAATTATAATAATGGATATCTAGAAAATCACCAAATGTTTGGGAATTCTATGATGCATCTGCAAATAACCTATGAGCCAAAAAATGAGCTGCAATGCAAAAGAGAAGATATTTTGATTATAACATATCCTAATTTGTGAGATGCAACCAAAGATATACTTAGTATAGAAATGATTATCTGATATGCTATTTATAATGTTAAAAAAGAAGGAAGGCTGGTAATTATGATCTAAGTATACTTTTTGAAGAGCTCATCAAATTACATCAAAATATAAAGAAATAAAATCAGTATAACAGCAGAAATTAATGGACTAGAAGCAAAAGTCAAAAGGTGGTCTTTTGAATAGTGTAATAAAATGTTGAGTACCCTAACAAGATTGAGAAAACAAGACAAAATGCGCAAACTACATATCCTAAATATGACATTGCTACAGACATGAAAACAGCTGAAGAGATACTGGGAATCCCATTTTAGCCATGATGGATATTTAGATAATGTGGACGACAACCAACACAATAAGATACAGAACATCTGACTACTTTTTTTTCTGTAAAAGAAATTTTGAATCTATGTCTAAAAACCTTTCCACAAAGAAAATTTAAACTTCACTGGTGAATTCTTCCCAACATTCATGAACAAAAAAGCAAAATGAGCAAATATACATTGCTCCAGAAAATAACAGTAGAGAAAACACCAAAGTAGTGTATTGAAAGAAAGGAAGATTACAGGCACTTCTCTTCCATAAAGTACATGCAAAAACCCTGACAAACTATTGACAAATTAAATCCAGTAATACATTCAACAGATAATCTGCTTCAACCAGCTCGGATTTGTTCTAGTAACATAAGGTTGGCTTCATATTAGTAAGTCAACTCTTGTAATTTATAATACTAAAAAGTGAAGGAAAAAAGCCATATGATCATCTCAAAATAGACTCAACAGTCAAAAAACTTTTCATAGCATTCAGTGCTTACTAATTAAAAATAATAATTTTGAAAACTATAAATATAAAGAACTGCCTCAATCTAATGAAATTTAACCACACCTATGGCAGAGCTACTGCGAACAACTTGTTTAATGATAAAACATCGAAAGCTCTTCCCTGAGATCCAAAATGAGACAGGGATGACTATTTTAGCTTATTGTTACCTCCCATCATCTTTTTATTTTAAAGATTTTATTTATTTATTTGACAGAGATCACAAGTATGCAGAGAGGCAGGCAGAGAGAGAGAGAGGAGGAAGCAGGCTCCCTGCTGAGCAGAGAGCCCGATGTGGGACTCGATCCCAGGACCCTGAGATCATGACCTGAGCCGAAGGCAGCGGCTTAACCACTGAGCCACCCAGGCGCCCCCATCATCTTTTTATTAAGAGGGCCATCCCGTGAAATAAAACAAGAGTAAGGAAACTGTCAAGATTTAAGACAAAAATAAAAGTCATTATATACTATATGCGGTATACGCAGAGCATCCAAAAGAATCTCCATTTAAATTAATATTTACATATGAACTTAGTAAATTGGGCAGAAAAAACATGAATTTCCCAATGAAACTATATCCCTATATTTGCAATACACCATAAAAAAATGAAATTTGCTTGTTATTTTCAGTAAGAAAATAACATTTCTTATAGCGTCAGAGTTTGAAAGAGGCCTAGAAACAGATCTAATATAAAAGGTCAAGACTTCTACACCGAAAATTTTTAAATGTCCCAGAGAAAGGAGGGATATTAACCCTCCATGATATATAGAGGACTTCTCTAGATCAAGATTTATTATCTGCTTTAGTGATTAAGATAGCTCAGTACTGGTTTAGGCACAAACGAATCCATACAACAGAAGACAGACCCACTTGCCAGGGTCATCTGGTCACCAACCACAGAAACGCCATGGCAATGCAGCAGTGGGAGTCTACACGGGGAAACATTAAGACCAAGGTCTGTGGTGGGAGTGTATCCACTATGAGAAAGTGTTTCATTGTATTTACTCAGGCTGGAGGTACCTGCAACGCTGGCGGTCCAAGGCTCGGTTCACGTCCCACGAAAATAGCTGTATGCTGTCTCATGGAAATATTTGTGTACACATGTTGCCAAAAAGGGACCAAGATGGTTTATAACAGTATCACCCACAAAATTCACGTAATTGTAACAGCAGAATTCAATCACCGAACAGTGGAGACAACTCCAGTGTTCTTCCACTGTAGAGTAAATAAATAAATGAGCATATATCCACACAGCAACTGATTTTAGAGGAGTAAAAATCAGCTATTGCTGCAAGGAATAGGATAGACGTTTATCAGAAACACAACAACGAATCAAAGTGGGCAAGGGTGCCTGGGTGGCTCAGAAAGACTGCCTTCAGGGGCGCCGGGGTGGCTCAGTGGATTAAGCCACTGCCTTTGGCTCAGGTCATGATCTCAGGGTTCTGGGATCAAGCCCCGCGTGGGGCTCTTTGCTCAGCAGGGAGCCTGCTTCCCCTCTTCTCTCTCTGCCTGCCTCTCTGTCTACTGTGATCTCTCTCTGTCAAATAAATAAATAAAATCTTTAAAAAAAAAAAAAAAAAGACTGCCTTCAGCTCAGGTCATAATCTCAGGGTCCTGGGATCAAGCCCCACATCGGGTTCCCTGCTCAGTGGGGAGTCTGCTTCTCCCTCTCCCTCTCCTGCTCTCTCGCTTGTGCTCTCTCTCATATAAATGAATAAAATCCTTAAAAAGAAAGAAAGAAAGAAAGAAAGAAAGAAAGAAAGAAAGAAAGAAAGAAAGAAAGGAAGAAAGAAAGAAAAGAGGGCAGACACAAAAGAGAGCACACTGGGTGAGTCCTTTTATATGAAGTCCAGAAACAACAACAACAACAACAAAAAGAAACAAAACGAATCTGTACCTATATATGCCAAAATCTTTTGTGATGGGTAGGGTAAACTGAGGAAGGGGCTTCTTACTATTCCATTTCTTTATGAAGCTGCTGGCTACCTAGGCATGTTCACCAAATGAAAATTCATGAAACCATACACTCCTGAGTGGTGTGTGACTCTTTACATGTTGTGATTCAAGACAACATTGACTTCAATGGAAGGACTGGCCAGGATTCTATAGCCAAGTAAAGGAGAAAAGAAAAGTAAAATGATTGAACCAAATGGGAACCTTTGTACTGAAGTATCTGAAAATTACTCAGAAAAATAAAGAAAAAAAGTAGACTGAGGGAGAAAGGAGAAATCTGCTAAGGAAGGAAAAATACGCATCCAAATATGCTTCTAAATTGCACTTTTCTATTGAGATATAATTTTTATTTTGATCTAATTAATGAAGGAATCTGAGACTGTCTTTGCAAATGTATTTTGTGATGAACAACAACAAAAAATATTCTAGAAAAGTGTGATCTGCATGTTAACAATGGACTCCTAACTTACGAGTTTATACAGGTCTATGCCATATTCTCAAGAGGCTGCTTTGATGAAAGGTAATGCTGTAAATGTTTTGCAGAGAAATATTTTTTTTTTAATTTAGAAAACTACAGATTTCCTTTTCCTCATCTTTCTAAACTATCGCTGTTTTACTGTTACTAGCTCACACATGTTAAGAGCTCCCCAGGGTCTATAAGCTTGAGTGGAATGACAGGGAATGGCACGAAAGGGATTGTATATGGCGGGTGCATCTTCGGATTCCAGGCTAGGGGGCAGTGTCATCTGGGGGGAAATGCGTCTGTCCTCCTAATTTCAAATAGCCTCCTACTGAGAGATACTTCAGCTTCTGACACAAGCTGGTCAACTTTAGCCTCCTGAGCTGCCCCTACAAAAAAGACCTACTAAACCCCAGTGGGGCCCCTGGAGGGGAATGTTCCGTTAGTAAGTGGCTCAGGTGAGCCAAGCTGCCTACCTAGCTAACCAGATGTAACAGGAGCCTGTGTTTATTTGGGGGGTTTCTTTCTTTATGAGTGTTGAGTCCCACCAGTTGTGGTTACAAAGAGAATATTACCTTCACGTTTATGTGCCATCCAAAAGAAACTTGATTGTGTATTCTATTTCCGCTGTCCTATGTGACAGTGATTATTCAGAGAAAGAAATGCCTTTATTCTCTGCATTATTTAGCAAGTAAATGTCTCAATTCTTACAATTCATTTTGTTGGATGGTTTGGGCTCATCCTTCTGCTATGCGCTATGTGGAACCTTTGCAATCTGACATCCAAATGAAATAATATATATGTACTTAGAGAAAAGGGCAAGTTATGTTTGCTCCTGGGTTTCGGCAAGGAAAGACAGAGGGAAAGGGGAGGAAAGGGAAGGCGACTTACTGACCTTCTCGAAAGATCACCTTATAACTAGTCAGATTACAGCAAGAAGAGATGAAAATGCCGGTTAGACATTACTTTAGCAGACACGTGTTATGTTGGCCCCGATGGGCGATGGCAGCAGCGGAGGGCCCCTCTGTGTACATTCTGAAAGGAGGGCTGCTAAGATTTGCAGGGGAGTCAGATGTGGGACACCAAAGAGGGATCAGTCCCGACACTTGAACCAGGCACTTCAGCCTGAACCTGGGAGAAGAGTAAGAGGGCCGGGGAGGGGCGTGTCGGGGGAGTGGGCGCGGAGGTCCGCAGACCATCTCTGAACACCACAGCCACTGAAACCAGTGTTTTTGTATTTGTGGGAAGGAACACTTCTGTTTCCAGTGCATCATGAACTGATACTTTTGTAAAATGTGATACAAGTGAATTCCTGTAAACATGGCATTGAAAAAGACAAAGATCCACAAAATGCAAACCTGGATTCTTATTAGACTCAACAGACAGCAACGAAACTATCAACTTGTCATAAGAGGTTCTAAATGCTTACTCTCACAGCAGAATGGTAATAAAAAGTTCATACTTCCAATGGTCCACAGGTTACACTTTAAGAATCACTTGTTATTATTCAATCAATAGTGTTTAAGTGGCTTGTCTATCCATTAAAGGCGCGTTCAAATAACCTGGCTCAGAGCACTTATCACAAAATTGATCTGAGACGATTAAGCTCTTCCATATTTCAGGTGTGGGAGAGGAAAAGCATGTCTCCTGCAGCGGCAAATGTGCATTTGATGTGAACTTTAGCAAAGCAGGATCCGGAAAGAAAGAGAAACCCAGTGGGCAGAAATGACCTAAGAAGATGGCCCAGTGTGGGGAGGAATTGGAGCCGTGATTCCGATAAACAGATCGGAAGTACTTGTCCCTTGAGATTGGAAAGTGCTTGACCAGGCCTCCCAGGGAGCAAACCCAGCATGGATGCATCCCAGCGTCTAGCACAGCACCGGACACCATCAAATCACCAGTGAGGGAGATCATCACGAGCCCTGAGAAGATCCACTGTGACTTCATCAGAAAGGGCTGGGGAGGTTTACTTAAAGATTGAAGAACTCCCAGTGGGAGTTTATAAAGCTAAGTGTTTATTCCATGCAGTAGAAAGAAAAGCTTAGGGGGAGGAAAAACAGACCAAGGAAAATCCTGACACGGGCAGAAGGGCTGTCGCCCGGGGGCTGAGAGCATCAGCTTGTATCTGGGGCCCAGATCGTGTATGAAGATTGCGGCCATCTTCCTGTGAGAAGTGACACGCCACAAAGATGCTCTAAGACTGGGAGTGTCAAGATCACATTTGTTCATGATAAGAATGACTCTAAGGGAACAAGATCTCCTCAGCAGGGTCAGGAGGCTGTTGAGAAGAGATGGCGAAGGCCTTGATGAGGACGGCGACCACCGGGGTGAGGGTAGGTCACGTGGACGTTGGGGAGAGAGAGGCACTGGAGAAGCACGAAGGAAATAAAGAAACACAACACAATTCAAGCAATGGCCTCTGGTAACTCGGTAGGGAGGAGGAGGAGGAGGACGTACAGGAGAAGGATCTGCACCACGTTGGCAAAGGTGAGAAGATGGAATAAAACTAACACACAAATAACGGGGCCGTCCCGGAGAGCGGAGTCATCAGCTTTCACCACTTTATGCCAAGGACTCAATCCCGCTCATTTTGATAGAAGCATTTAATTCTAAGTGTATTGACGGTGGCAGGCAATTTATCCAAGCATTAAGATGCTGCACTGAATTTTCATAGGCTAATCAGCACCTGACGATTTATTACTTATAAGCAAATCTCAGACTTAGCATTTACATGAAAATTACTTAATCAATTTCTCAGTAGACTGGTGGGGGGAGAGTGTTATCAAAAAGAATTAGCACATATGGGCATCATCAGATTTCTCTACAGACGTTCTGATTGAATTGCTTTCAGCTGAATATCACAAAATCAAGCAGAGGGAGACAGACCGACGGACAGAGATGGGGACTGAGACGACATGGTGTCTAAATTGTTCTGCATGTCGGATGAAATAACACATATAAAGCGGGCTAGAAGCACAGCAGATTGATTCTCTGTGTTATTTGTCATCTGAGTCATTCATTCATATCCTGCTATCAGAGTTTGGTGTATAGATTATTTACTTGACAAACAAAGCATTTCCTGATAACTTAAAGGGACGACAGACTCCTTTCATGCTCATAGAGACAACACCCTCCCAGCCCAGTGCCCTCTCGCTCTCCAGATCCAGCAGGCTAAGTAAAGTACAGGAAACAAACAGCCGTTTTAGAAGTGACTTGCAGATCCTCCTGTTTCTAGCAAGATCTTCCACAGCAACCTCGACAACAGGAAAGCCATCAGCCCGCAGGGTATTAACTTTCACTTAACAGCTCTGAAATTTGGATCTTTGCTGAACTTGCTTTAGAACTGAATCAGAATGAAGCTGAATGCTGAGAAATCAACCTTACGCTATCAGCAAGACCAGAAACAATGGTAAGCCCTCTCCTTGTGACGTCGGCAGCACAGAGCGGGGACATCGGCAGCAAGACAAAGCAGCACCCAAAGCCGGCTCAAGGGCACTTACGTATATCTGATTGTTCCCAAAGCGCTTCTGAATCTCGTAAAGCAGGGTGCCATCGTTCAGCTCACTGAGCGTCGCCAGGTCATCGCTGGGAGCGGGAGGCATCAGCTTGACCTGGGAAGACAAACAAAAAGATCAATTCTAATTGCTTTCCAATCAACTCTCTTCACAGTTGGATGTTCCATTTCCTATTCATGTCAAACACTTAGAGACCACGTGAGTTTGAAACCATTATTAAAAAACGAGATGGTGGGCTGCCTGGATGGCTCAGTGGGTGAAGCCTCTGCCTTCAGCTCAGGTCATGATCTCAGAGTCCTGCATTGGGCTCTTTTCTAGCCAGGGAGCCTGCTTCCTCCTTCCTCTCTCTCTTTCTCTCTCTGCTTGCCTCTCTGCCTACTTGTGGTCTCTGTCTGTCAAATAAATAAAAATCTTAAAAAAAAAAAAAAAAAAGAGATGGTTCACGTAGAAGAAGGAACAAAAAAATTCCAAAGCCACAGAGAGATGTCTTCAGATGACAGTTTCTGTCCTGTGCCCACGACCGTGCACAAGTGCTCGCACACACGCTAACCCCAAAACCCCCAGTGCCATCTTCCGTCCTGCAAAGGCATCAGTCTGCCAGAACCATTCCAGCACGTTGACTTTCCTAGTCCCCACTCAAAACGTAGACTGCTCTGAGCTGCCCTGCGTCCTCTACGCCCGGCAGCTGAAAAGCTCACGTGTCTGCAGTGTTTCCAAAGCTAAAGCAGAACTTCTCCCATTACTGTTGTTGGCATGCTGAAGGAGCCGGTGAGCCTGGAATGTAGCTTCCGCACACATGGGGGAGGAGGCCAGATTTTGAAAGACTCTAGAATTTTGGCTTGGGATTTTTATTCTTCTCTACATGACTCCTACAATGAAAGTAGCTGTGAGAGTCAGATAATTCTGTCATAAAGAAAAACATGATTCCCTGTGATAGAGTTATAAAACTGCCAAATATTTCAATTAAAAAAGATGAATTTGGATGATTTAATTGGGCAAAAACCTATAATTTGCAAGTTCAGAATTGACCATGTTTAATTTTACCTATACAAGGTAGGTTGTGCAAAGCAGACCCTTGATCTGTGAGGACAGCCTTGGTTTTCTTTTGTCAAACACAGAGGAGCCAAAGACGAAGAATACTCTTATCCATGCCTCTGTGAGTTCATCGGTGTCCATGGTGAATTTTTAACAACAGCAAGCTTATTTTGTATCATTACGTTCATGTCTGTATTCTGTATCAACATTCCCCTTTTGTATTGTATTTGCACTACATTTCTTATCCTCGGATGTATCACTGTTAAAGAATTTGGACTTAAATATTACTGTTTATCAGCTAGGTGTTTATAGCATTGACAGATATGGAACATTAAAAAAAAATCTAAGTGTAGGGTGATCTCTCTGCTGTGAATGACGGATTCGCAAAATGGAATCTTTCTCAGGAGTTCATAAATTCAAGTCTGTGCTCTCCCAGGCTTCCTCTAATCCTAATGTACTCACAATGGAACCTCAGATTCTTTCCTGGGAATCTCAAGTGATCAGAAGAGTGGTTTGTCATGTCTCCCACTTAGAAGGGTATAACCCAATGGGCTCTGGTATGGGAAATATCACCATTTGGGTAAGTGGCAAACACCATATTCCAAGAGAAAGTTGTTTGTGTATTAAAAATTAGTTTGTACCCCAGGGTTCATAGAGCAATGGACACAGTTACCAAACAGTAGAAAGAGCCAAGATGCCCTTCAACGGACGAATGGATAAGGAAGATGTGGTCCATATACACTATGGAGTATGATGCCTCCATCAGAAAGGACGAATACCCAACTTTTGTAACAACATGGACGGGACTGGAAGAGATTATGCTGAGTGAAGTAAGTCAAGCAGAGAGAGTCAAGTATCATATGGTTTCACTTACTTGTGGAGCATAAGGTATAACATGGAGGACATGGGGAGACGGAGAGGAGAAGGGAGTTGAGGGAAATCGGAGGGGGAGATGAACCATGAGAGACGTGGACTCTAAGAAACAAACTGAGGGTTTTGGAGGAGAGGGGTGGTCAGGCGTTGGGTGAGTCTGCTGGTGGGTATTATGGAGGGCACGTATTGCATGGAGCACTGGGTGTGGTGCATAAACAATGTATCTTGAACATTGAAAAAATAAAACAAAATTTAAATATAAAAAATAATAAAAGACTATGGCAGAAGTAAAATAAACATATAAAAAATCAATTTGTAAAGTACTGCAGACTGCATAAAGGTCAAGAAAAAGCCTCTCTTCTCCCCATACCGTGCATACACTCAGCCAACACCCTGAGTTCATTTTCTTTGCTTTTGCACATTTTAAAGAAATAGGCCTCAACATATGGTTCAGAATTAACCTGTATGGAGCATAGCACATAGTCTCATTAACATTAGCTGACTAGGGCATTTTAATTAGCCACAGGCATAGCTGGAAGACTTCAATACTGTCAGAAATATTCACTTAACTAGTCAAGAGTAGAATCTGAAAGTTGGTACTCGGGGCTGATAAAAATGGAAGTCAAATGTCCCGCCTCTCCTGATACTCTCCCTGCTGGTCAGAATCAGTCCTGGGATCGTGGGTAGGAGTTGTTCTTTTTTCCACACTAAACACTTAGCTCTACTTAAGAGTCTCGTAGGGGCACCTGGGTGTCTCAGTGGGTTAAGCCTCTGCCTTTGACTCCAATCAGGATCCCAGGGTCCTGGGATCCAGCCCCGCATCAGGCTCTCTGCTCGGCGGGGAGTCTGCTTTCCCCTCTCTCTCTGCCTACCTCTCTGCCTACTTGTGATTTCTATCAAATAAATAAATAAATAAAATCTTAAAAAAAAAAAAAAGAGTCTGGTAAGCCCAGGATGCCTCGGGGGCAGTGACCAGCAGTCCCCTCCACCCAGGCAGCGTTTTGTGCTGCGTTTTCCACCAGTCACGCTGACCTGGGTAAAAAAACTTACACACCAAACTGAGCTTTCTCACTTAAAAAAATGCTACAGAAGTGTGTCTCAGGCTCCGATTCTTTTTGTACTAATAGGGATGACTGTGTGTAAATCTCAGTGGTGTATCTCCCCGGATGGGGGGCCCTGAGCCTTTCTCTTCCCCAACGTTACTAAGTCACTTTCCGTCATCGCTTATGATATAAAAGACGATGGTGTGTCCCTTGCGGGAGGCCGTGAGGGTGAGTCTGTGTGGAGGCCTGGCAAGTGTCTGCTCTGTAGATAAGTGTGCAGTGACGGGGTGTGTCGTTACCTAGACAGACAGATGCAGAGGGTCGTGCGCACCAGAGGCAAACTTGCTGCCAACTTCCCTGAGCACCGCCTTCGGAGAAAGGAGGAGGTGAGCATCTGCCGACGACCCCAGCCAGGGTCCGCAGCTCTCAGCGGAAACCCTCAGCTCTCATCCGCTCTAAAACCCAGATTTCACATTCACAGATCCCTTTTTTGGGAAAGGATCTGCTCTGAAGTAGTAATTTAAAAAATTTTGAAATTTATGGATATAGTTCCGACCTCCTTAACCAGGAGATGCAGAACTTAAAGCCCAGAGAGGCTGCACAGTTTCCCTGGGTCACACAGCAGCTAGGTCAGAAGGAGAAGCTGAGACAATCCCCGTCGGGGAATAGTGGAGAAAGTCTAGCCGATAACGGATAATCCGGCAACATATTCAGTCCTTCGCAGGTCCGCTTCTTGCTCAGGGGCTCTTTGCCAGGCACATGCTAGAGGGGAGACCAGAGAGGGAGCAGAGCGCTGAGGTCTTACACTCTTACAGTCTGCTGGCAGAGAAGGAAGGACGCAAGTAAGAAACTACAGTCCTGAAAAGTGTAGGGGGGAGAACTGGAGGGTGCTCTGAAGAGTGAGAGTGCCCTCCCGCTGGGGGTCTGAGAAGTCATCTCCCATGAGGTCACAGCAAAGCTGCGCCTGGGCCTAAGGCTGCGAGGCCAGCCCGCGGGCTCGAGGAGGAGGCGCGCAGGGAGAGGGGAGAAAGCCGTAAGGGCCATGAGGTCCTGTGAGCGGCAGAGCTGGAGGAAATGGGACCCGTGGCGGCGGAGGGGGAGAGAGGTGCGCGGGAAGACAGGGCGGCTGCTGGGACAGCTGGGCAAGGAGCTGCCAGGCTCCCGAGGGTGGGGATTCGCGGCGTTTACAACTCAGACCCGCAGAGGAGGTCGAAGCAATACTTACACTGATGCAACTGCATCGTACTTGGGATCACAGATGCAAGTGTGTGTCCTTAGACAGGAAAGTCATTCAGAAAATAAGTACCAACGGGAAAGGATGTATTTCTAAGGAATTAAAAACCTACTGGCTGAAGTCTTTATACACAGACATAAAAGGAAATTTTCATTATCAATCGAGAGACGGATGTATATATCTTTTTTTTCCAGTGTCTCTGCAAGCATTTCCTGAACATACAAAAATGTACACACCTCCTTGCACACAGATATGCACCCCAGAAAACAGATACAGATGTGCATATGTATATCTATGCATATTATACATCCATGTTAGTACACATATATATACATGTTCATGCATGTTCATGATATGGTACAAGCCAACAGTGGATTGCAATAGCTTTGAACAATGCAAAAATAAGACAAGAGGCTTCATCAAGGTAGTATACATATTCCCCTCCCAAAGTATCACAAAAAAGAGACAAATTAAGAGCAAGATTTTTTTCTCTAGAAGAAATGGATTTCATTTCTTCTATAATAAACTTCCTTTTATAACTACAGCTCTAACCAGCTCAATGCAAATTTCTGGGGTTCTGTTTAGAAAAAGCATGGAGAGTACTAACAGAAGTCGGCATTCGTTCCGACAAGCCCGGAAGAGTTTTTGCAGACATCTCGTTGGGGTTCTTAAGGATTTCCAGCCACAGGGTCACAGCTGTTCCCTGGGTTAGGGAAACTGTGAAACTGACAGCCAACATGTGAAGACACCCTCGTCTGTGTGCACTAAGGAAATGTGACACGTTGTGTGAGAGCCGTGTGAAAACAGAACAGACCCCAGCTCGTACATAGCACCATCCGCAAAAACCATCCGCGCCTCAAGATTCAGAAGCCCGGGGACACCTGCTAGCAAGTGGAGAGGAAAAGAAAAAGACACCTCTGAGTATCTCTATGCTCTAGTTGTAGACTCCGTAATGTCTACTGCCCACGTCCACCTAACAAAGACAACAGAAGGCAAAACAGAGATGGGGTAAATACATAAAAAGGATTAACGTCCCCCCTCTAGGGCTGACCACTATGATTTCTATGGACATACGTTTCTCTATCTCTGTAAGAGGAGACATCTAGAACATAAATTAGATATAGTTCAGGACAGAAAGTCGGGACAAACTTCAGAGAAACACTTGGAGAAATGTTTCGAGATCCAAAGGGAGCTTAACGTTTGGGAATATTCTGACTTCCCCAGTTCCTGGTCTCCCCTTGTCCACACCGCACGGAGAGCCGTTCCCTTTACTGTTTTGTTTGTTTGGGGCTTTTCCCTCTGGGAGATGAGCAGTCTATGCGCAGAGACCACACGTCTGGCAGATAAAAGCGGTGGTCTGACAAATGGGAGAAAAGCCAGAGTATCTTGAGGAGAGGAAAGAACCGAATATTCATGAATTAAGAGGAAAGAGGAAGTCAGGGAAAAAACTAGCTGACCTGGGTGGTCCTAGCAGAGAATAAGGTAATAATCTGACAAATACTAAGTTTTCCAAAACTTAAGCTCATCACCATGGCTAGACAGCATTTTAGCTATTCCCTCCTGCTCTTGTTATCCTGTTAGATGTTTCCACCACAGTAAAACCTACCAGGTCCTTTCACTTACTGGTGCTTTGACATGCCAAGGATTTATACTTTCGTGTGCATGGAGATAGGTGTGTCTGTGGACCACAGAAAGAGAATTCTCACCAATCTTCAAAACTCTTGTACCAACATGCAGCCGGGAACCCCCTCTCCTGTTCATACAACCATCACAGGTCCGCGGGCTCTCCTGCCGTGCCCCCAGCACAGAACAAGATCCAGAGTAAAAGAAACACTTGTGATTCTCAGCCATTTGCTTAGAGTTCTGAAGTTTGGCCATTTTGTAATTTATGGGGTGCCTAGGTGGCTCAGTCGGTTAGGCATCCCACTCTTGGTTTTGGCTCAGGTCATGATCTCAGGGTCATGGGACAAGGCCCTGTACAGGGGACTCTGCAGTCGGCGGGGAGCTGCTCTTCAGCCCCTCCCCTGCTTGCATACATGCATATGCACCCTCTCTCCCAGATGAATAAACAACTCCTTAAAAACAAAACCTTAATCTGTAAATTGAATATAAGTCAAGCGATGAAGAGGGATAGTAACTCGCCCACAGTGGTATTTTGAGGATTAAGACAATGCAGGCGAATGCATGTTTAAGCACTGCAATGTTCACATAAAGTATAATTCTGTATTATTAGTGTTTGAAGTCACCTACACTTGCATTGATGAAAATAAACTCTGTGGGTGCGTTGACTGGAATTACATCAAGAGCAGTTAAATTCAGCCATTCTGGCAAAAGCTACCATACAGTCAGTGTATATCAATAACAATGAAAATATAAATACATCTTACTGCATTTTACTCTGTTCTTGGTAAATGTATGATAAGCCCTCATTTCTGTCAGCTTCCTAGCAACCCTGTGAGACCTATACCATGTACCCATTTCACAGATGAAGCTGATGAGGTCAAGGAACCTCTGAGTCATAGACTTTCAGCAGCAGACGTAACCAAAGCACCTGCCTTTCTCTGAACTCCCAGGCTAATATGCCTTCACTCAGTGGCATAAAAATTGGAATTTCAAGCGTGAACGAAATTTAAAGAAATATATTCACAGAGGAAGGAAGTGAAGGGAGAGGGAAAGAAGTCAGACGATCAGAGTGAAGGGAGAATGCAGGGGGAGGAGCAAAGGGGGAAGGAAGACTGGAAAGGAAATCAAAGGAGGAATGTCTTGCACTTTTAGGCAACTTTCTGTCTTCTCAGAGATATTATGTGTTCATTTTGGTGATTATTGAAACCCAAAAGTTTAAATCAAGCCTTGAAATATTCCCTCACACAGTAACCATTTGATAAAACCTACATTTTATAAAAATCTGGAAGAAGAGATTCTGTGGGTTTTGTTTCAATTTTTTACAAAAATGTCTCCATTATGTACTTCTCCCTAAGATGTTCCTCAGAATGTTCTTGTTTTGACGAGTCTTTTTTAAAACACTTTTAAAGTATAACTCGGTCAGTGGATTGTTGGTCTTCCTTGGGAGAGAATCACCGACGCACCTCACGGCCAAGGAGAGAGGCCCGTGGTGCCCACAGAGGGCAATGAGAACACGTGAATGTTCCATCAATAATGTATGAACACAAAACCTGAAAAACACAAAACCTGAAAAACTGAACATGACTGCAACTGCCTTTAAGGTCTAGGATGCAACTATAAATTGTATAATTACAAAGAGTTTACATTAAAATCAGAAAGGCCATTCTATAAGGGTTAAACCTGGTATCATGTTGTGAGTGTCCTCTCTTTTTTAAAGATTTTAATTAATTAATTAATTAAAGATTTTATTTATTTGGGAGGGAGAGAGAGAGAGAACATGTGGTGTTATTGGGGGGAGTGGCAGAGGGAGAGAGAGAATCTCAAACAAACTCCCCACTGAGCACAGAGCCCCATGAAGGGCTCCGTCTCAGGACCCAGGGGTCATGACCTGAACCGAAACCAAGAGCTGAACGCTTAACCAACTGGACTGCCCAGGCACCCCTAATATCTTGAGTTTTCAGAGCAGTTTTAGATTCACAGCAAAGCTGAGAGGGACAGAGATTTCCCACGCGTGCACAGCCTTCTCCAGCATCAACACTCTCCACCAGAATGATGACATTTGTTACAGCTGCACCTCCATGGACACGTCACCATCACCCCAAGTCCATGGGGTACATCGGGGCTCACTCTGGGTGTTGTACATTCTGGGGTTTTATACACATGTGGAATGACACACACCCATCTCTGTAAAATCATAGAGGGCAGTTTCAATGCCCTAACACCCCCCTAGACTCCACCTCTCCACCCCTCCCCACACCAGCCCAGGCAGCCTGTGAACTTGTACAGTCTCCATGGTTTGGCCTTTTCCGGAATGTCAATTACTAGAATCATACGCTGTACACCCTTTTCAGACCAGCTTCTTTCACTCAGTAATATGCATTTAAGGTTATAGGAAGTTCATAGGACCCTTGAGAAAGTTAAGAAAGAACTTGGCTTTCCATCTTACTAACATTTAATTTGCCTACTACAGCAGATAAGCTGCTTTCCTCCAAATTCATGTGTGGAGGCTCTCAATGCGACTCTTTGGACATGGGGTCTTAAGGAGGCAATGAAGGTTAGAGAAGGTCATAGGGGTGGGTCCCTGATCCCATCGGATTGGCACACTTCTGAGAGACACCGGACAGTTCCTTCCTCTCTCTGTTTCCTCCCCCGCTCAACCCCCATGCGAGGACACCAGGAGAAAGCAGCCAGGAAGGGGACGTTCATCAGAAACCTTAACAGCTGGCACCTTGACCTTGTACTTCAAGTCTTCAGAACTGTGAAAAATAAGCATCTGCTGCCTAAGCTACCCAGTGTTAGTATTTGTTACAGTAGCCTAAGATGACAAATACACCTGCTGAAATTTTAAAGTATCTCAAAATTAAAAAACATGTTTATTAGTTATGTTTAAATAACAAAATTAATGAAACTAAATCTTGAAAAGATGCCCTTAGAAAAATCTAGCTAAAATGTCTTTAATATATTCAAAATTAGATACCGTGAAACAAACCAGTTTCAAGGATTACTCTGACATTTATAAAATTATTCTGCCATTTATAAAACATGAAGCATTTAAAGATCATTTATTTCTCTAGGGAAATGTACTGTTTTCTATAGCCCCAAGCTCACCAGACTGATCTCCCATAACCTGGGCACTGTGGCACACACATTACCCCCTCCCCAACAAACACACACAGAATACACCAAGAGATACTTCCAAAAACCATACTTTATATAATAATCAAAAGGAGGACTAAGTCAAGCAGAGAGAGTCAATTATCATATGGTTTCACTTATTTGTGGAGCATAACAAATAGCATGGAGGACATGGGGAGTTAGAGAGGAGAAGGGAGTTGGGGTAAATTGGAAGGGGAGGTGAATCATGAGAGACTATGGACTCTGACAA
>NC_081571.1:81470014-81475862 GCF_022355385.1 Mustela nigripes | reverse complement strand
AGAGAGGAGAAGGGAGGTGGGGTAAATTGGAAGGGGAGGTGAATCATGAGAGACTATGGACTCTGAAAAACAATCTGAGGGATTTGAAGGGGCGGGGGGAGGGGAGGTTGGTACCAGGTGGTGGGTATTAGAGAGGGCACGGATTGCGTGGAGCACTGGGTGTGGTGCAAAAACAATGAATACTGTTACTCTGAAAAGAAATAAAAAATTAAAAAAAAAATAAAGGACTAAAGACATAATCAGAAATATTCAGGAAGTAGTGTACTGGCCAAGCTTACATTCCTGATATGTAAGTCAAGATAAATATACAATTCAAATCCCTGTACAGCACAATAGCAGCTATGTTTGTTCATGCTCAGTATAATATAACAGCTTATATATGGGAATTTAAAAAACTTAACATTTGCATTCATGAATCTTTCTTTGAATGGAAATTGTGGGTGTTTGGTTTCAAAATGTTGGATTTTAAAGCATGATGTAATAAACAGGCATGGAGTAAAGGTATACTTACCGGCTCAGGTTTCGTGGGGCCATTCACGGTAGCATTTTCAGGGATGCTGTCTTGAGACTGTCGCTTGCATAGACCTTTCGTGGCATCTTTGAACATAATGTCTTTCTCCAGCATACTGTCTTGCTTGGCAATCGGCAACACCAGGGGACTGCTACAGAAAATAATCAATACTATAATTAGTCTTCCACCGACATTGCCGTATTAATCAAGAAGGACCGCAACAGGACAGTTCCGTTATAGGAAGTTGTTTTATGCAGATAAGAAACCATGTCTCAACACAGAGGGGGAAAAAACAATCAATGGGGGGTCTGTCAACTTTTCTATTCGCTCTAACTTCCATTCAATTTCAACTTTAAAAGAAAAATATATTCACTTCAACTTGAGAAGAAAATGTTTACAAATGTATATAGGACTGTAGGAGACAAATCAATAAGCAATTTATAAGCTAAGGGTGAACATATGACTGAACTAAGCAGGATATTTAGATGTGAAAGTGAATGCAAACAAGTGAAGGCACAAATTATACAATTAATTAAAATATTGCTCATATACAACCCAAAATATGTTATGGAATCATGGGCAATATTTAGAGTTTGTAACAAAATAATAACAGGGGCATTAGAGAGGAATGATGTGCTCAAGGATTCCAATATTGCAAACGATCACTCATTACTTCATTCATTACAGCTCAAACTAGGCAAAAAAAGTAAAAGCTACTTCATTTTTTGTTGTCGTTCCATAGACATCATTGACAAAAGAAAGGCATTATTATGTAACGTCCATAAAAAAATAGGCACAATCTAAAAGTTTAATTTGCATTATAACAGTTTATGATAGTAAGATTTAAATAAGCATTTCCCTAAATGTTAGCATATGAGCAGAAATACGTACATATTTAATCAAGCGAAATATGCATAAATGTAATTATTTCATGTATTCTATAATAGCACTTGTGATTCTAATTAATGTTTAAATGTACTTTTTGGTTTAAAAAAAATTCAGGTGTATTAAAGTATTATCCACTGTGTGAGGATGGCCATGCTGTACGTGTCTATGTCAGATACACATAGAGTTACATGCGGTTAATTATGGGTGCGTGTAACCCATGTCACCAGGAATATACAGGATTTCTGTCACTCCTGACCATCTCCTCTTGCCTGCTCCAGGGAACCCACTGTCTCCACCTGCCTCCTGCTCCTTGCAACCACTTATTATTACTTCTTTCTCTGTAGTTTTGCCTTTTCTAAACTGTCATTTAGGGGATCATAGAGTGAGCCGCTGTTAGCATCTGCCTTTGTTGACTTAATACGTGCTTTCGAGCACATTCACGCTGCTTTATACACAACGGTTTGGTTTTCAGCGCTGAGTGGTGGTCTCCTGGGGGACACACTACACTTGGGCTCTCCATTCACCGAACCTTTGGGCTTGTCCAGTTGTTGTCAACCATGAGTGAAGCGTCTGTCCACATTTGCATGCAGGTGTTTGAGCAGACGTGTGCTTGCCTTCATCTTGGTTAGAAACCTAGAAGGAACTCCAAGCAGTCTCCAACGTGGTGCTCCCACCAGCAGCGCGTGGGCATTCCCCTGGCTTCCCGTTCTTGCCAACACCTCTCTCTCTCTCTTCTTACACCGGTTCTAGCAGGGATGTTAGTGGCTTCTCACTGTGGTTTCAAACTTTCATTTTAAGATGCTTATCCGGCATGAGAATCTCTCCTCTGGTAAAATGTGAGTTCAAACCTTCATTGCCAGAATACTGACTTCATATATTCTGGTTTCAAGTCCGTGGTCAGGTACGTACATGGCAAATATCTTCTCCCAGTCTGTGTCTCACATTTTTATCTTCTTTACAGTGTGTTTCAAAGACTTTTTTTTTTCCTATGCCTTGGGCTTCTTGTGTCTTATCTAAAAATTATTTTCCTAACCCAAGGTCAAAAGGGTTTTCTCCTAGGTTTTATTCCAGCAATTTTATAGTTGTGTGCTTTACATTTGGGTCTACGATGCACTGTGAGTGGTTTTCACATACGGTGCTATGTACACGTCAGGGGCTGTTCCATTTTCATACGGGCATCCCAATCATCCCAATGTTTCAGCACCATTTTTGAAAAGAACATCTTTCCCCAGCCACTTATCTAGGATGCCTTTGTTAAGATTCAACTGGTGATATAAGAGTGGGTCTATCTGGGGTTGTTCCATTGTGTTCCGTTGATACAACAGTCTAGTCTACACCAATATCACATGGTCTTGATTAATGTACCTGCACAGATAAGGCTTGAAACCAAGTACTTGGACTCCTCCAGCTTGGTTTTCTTTTGTTTTAGCTATTCAGGATCATTAGCATTTTCATATAGATTTTAAAATCTACTTGTCAGGGTTTATAAACATGCCTACTGGGGCTTTGATTAGCGTTCTGCTCAGCTGAATGGGAAAATTTACATATGAACAATGTTGAATTCCATCATCCAGAAGCACAGCACCTCTCTCCATTTATTTTGATCATTAATTTCTCTCAGTATTTTGTAACTTTTGGCATTAAAGTCCTGCAAATAATTTGTTAGATTTATTTTGATGTTTTAGTATCATGACAAATGAATTTTTTATTTCAACCTCCTGTTGCTGACTATAGAAATGCAAATGATGAATACTGTTATGCTGAAAATAAATAAACTTAATTAAAAAAATAAAATTAAAAGAAAAAAAAGAATACAAACTCTGGGTAGACTAACATTCATAGGGGAGGAAGAGAGGAATGAAGGGCTTCTTCCAGTAACCACAAGGTCGCACTGTTTGTAGCCATCTCTGGGCCTTATTTTCCAGCCGTATACCAAGTCTAGAAATGCGTGGATAAAATCGGAGCAGTGAATGGGCTGCATGAGTGCTGGGGTTGAGGGAAAGGTCTGAGGAATAGCTAAAGAACATATTTACAGAAATGTGAAATCTTGAGGTCTGGATGACGAAGTTTTACCCAATGGGAGATTTTTGAAGTAGGTGAGAAGGCCTGTTGATGGGAGACAGAGCGCATTATAGATGCATTCTCTGAAACCAATCTGTGAGAAAGGCCTCTGCTGAGGGATTTCTAGCATGAGACACACATACACGTGCCATGGTTTGTGTTGCAGGAGAGAAACCTGGCCAGGAGTCCAATGTTCTTTCAAGCAAGAAGCAAATGCTGCCCCAAGCAGCAGAGAAGCCAGTGCTCTTCCCTTGCTGTTTGCTCCGTGGTCCCTTTGAGCTGCCTGAGGGCCCACGCGACTAAGGGCACGTGTTTGCAGCCTGATGCGCTGGGCAGCAATGGAGCAGGGCCCTGGCAGACTAACCCTCCCAGTAGTGTGATTATTAATTTTTAAAAATTCACTATAAAATGAGAATGCTTTAAACGCTTGTAAAATTTTCACATCCAGATCTGCGGGAATCCCACTAGTGATAAGGTATTCATAACTTCAAAGACGCTGTGTTTCTTCCATGAACAACTGTGAAACAGCACCTGCTGTCCTAACTTGCAGTCACCATTCCTGGAGCTCCCAGGGTGTGTCCTCTGCTTCGCTGACATGAGAACCCTTCAAACATCTGAAGACCACTGCACTTTCTCTGTATTTTCCAGACTGTGAGTGGACCGCCATTAACACATTGTAATAATTAGATGGAATTTAATGCATGATAATCTCCATGCTAAGGACTCAGACATATTAACTCCTATTAACAGCAGTATAAGGAATATCTACTTTTCCACTTATTTTTTAGGTGAGTACACTGGGAAAGAAAGAGAAGAATGGGCTGAGGACACACAGTGCGGCAGGAGTGGAGGTAGGACTTGAGATCCAAAGCTTGTATTTTTTTTTGACAGAGAAAGAGAGACAGACACAGAGGGAACACAAGCAGGGGGTGGGGCTCGATCCTGGGACCCTGGGATCATGATCTGAGTCACCCAGGAGCCCCCAGAGTTTGTATTCTTAACCCCCCCAGTCACGCTGCCCACATCCAGAATCCACCCTCACACCCACCTGATTATCTCCTTACTTATCCCCTGAATGTCAATCACCTCTTTTTCTGCTTTGTCAGAAAGTCTTCAAAGAAAAACTAGAGAGGTTTGGCATATACCCTCCCGGTGTTTTGAGTATAAAGCGATGAAGAAAGCAGTGGTTTGACCAGTCAGGTAGAAACTACATAATGTCACCAATTAAAAAGGATTTCCAAAAGGAAGACACAGTGAGTTTACAAAAATACCTAAAATGCTCTTTTCCTATCTCAAACCTAATCACAGCATTAACAGCAGGATCAATTCTATTTCTAAATGAGAGGTGCACTTGGAAAGAAGATTGATCCAGGAATACAGGGACCTCACGCTAAGTCAGGTTTTGCTTTGCTTTGCTTTGTTTTAAGAGAGGGAGAGAGAGAGGGCGAGGAGGGGCGGAGGGAGAGGCGGAGAGCATCTTGGGCAGGCTCTATGCCCAGCACAAAGCCCAACGCCAGGCTTGATCTCAGGACTCTGAGATCATAATCTGAGCCAAAATCAGGAGTTAGACACTTCTCCCACTGAGCCACTCAGGTGCCCCTAAGATAGTTTTTACCTCAAGTTGGAAATCACCTGACCCTATAAGCCTTCAAAATCTTTGGGCCACATTTTGGCTTTGCAAATGCGGGGGTTAGATGAAGCAGGATCTTAGTGTACGCCAAGCCCTATAGATCTATGCTGTTACTACCTAATACCTCGTTATGTGTTATCTCACCCACATATTTGAAGATCACTTACACATTCAATAATATCATATATAATATGCTAGATCTTTTACTAAAAATAATTGTGAGTAACTAGTTAAAAATACTCTCATTCATGTAAGAAAAAATGACTCTAAATAATACAATTGGATCGAATGACTACTTATTTGTCATACACGTATTTTCTGTAAGAAAATACAAAACAGGCACTTTGGCTGATGGCATGGGATACTGTTTTAAAGGTTTATGGAAAACTCTTCTTTACATTTCTTCCCACTTTCAAAATGAAATACATTGTATCCGAAATCATTGTGATTAACAGTATTCACCCAAGACAACTTCTACATATTTAAATTTTCACCAGTTATCCATTTGTACACTATGAACATGTATTAAAATGTCATTTTTCTATAAAAAACAATAATTTTTAAGTAATCATTGCTATTTATTTCAACACTCATTAAACATTTACCAACCATGACAAAATATTTGATATGAGATTTTTAAAAAAAAAATTAAGATGTACTTATTATCACAAGAACAAGAACTCAATAAAGAAAAGGAAACCCGGGGCACCTGGGTGGCTCAGTGGGTTAAGCCACTGCCTTCGGCTCAGGTCATGATC
>NC_081571.1:81445371-81469914 GCF_022355385.1 Mustela nigripes | reverse complement strand
GGGGGCACCTGGGTGGCTCAGTGGGTTAAGCCACTGCCTTCGGCTCAGGTCATGATCTCAGGGTCCTGGGATCGAGCCCCGCATCGGGCTCTGTGCTCGGCAGGGAGCCTGCTTTCCTCTCTCTCTCTGCCTGCCTCTCTGCCTACTTGTGATCTCTGTCTGTCAAATAAATAAATTAAAAAAAAATAAGTCTTTAAAAAAAAAAAAAAGAAACCCATAAAGGATAAGAAATAGACCAAATTAATCGTCGTCTCATCAAAAACATGGACTACTGCTGCAAATGGACTTCAGGGCCGCCTCATCTCAGCTGAACTCTGGACAGTCTTCTCCCCAGCCTGAGAGGGCCGCCCTCTCTCTTCTTGGAGCGCTTACTTTAGAGAACTGCCGTTGTAAATTCTTCCTTTGTCCTTCTGAGATGCAAATATTCCACAGTCCCACAGTGTCTTTCTCAAGGACCCCAGAGACTTTCTGTTGGGATATGACCATCTGGATGGAGAGCAGGAGCCCCAGTCTCCTGGTCTCTATGGGAGGGAAGGAGCCTCACTTCCATAAACACCAACTAGCAAACTCTGGGGGGCCTCCTCGCAAGGACCCCCCTTCCTGCTAACAGCCCCGGGGCTTGAGCACAAGCTCATCCCAGCATTTGAAAGCTCTGAGTCAAGCTCACCCTCGCTCCTGGTACTGCAATAATCTTGAATAAAGTCTTCCTTTCACCTTTAACGCCTCTGGTATGATTTTTCTTTGACAATAATGAGTGAGTTTTTCATGCTTCTATGTTTTTCTGCATTTTCCAAATGTTCCTCCATGAGAAAATTTTATTTTGATTACATTAAAAAAAGAAGTATTAGAAATAGAAATTTATCTTTGAGAAACAGAAAAAAATAGGATTGAAAAGAGTATACTTTCTAAAGAAAGGTTTTGGTAGACAGATTCCCTAAACATAAATAAAATGAAAACCAACCATCCAAGGACAGTTCAGATCAAACTGGGGATAGATCATTTTAACCCGACTGTGGGCAAAAAAACCGCATGGGACTATACCAGTAGACAATCAATTTCTGAACGCTGCTGGATTTATTTAAGACTTACTGATTTCTATAAACATAAAAGGCATTTCATGCAGAGCAAATGTGCCTGTAGGAACTGAGATTTTATTTCTGAAAATGGAAACAGGAATATAATACAATAAAACTAACAAAAGCGACAATTATTGCCCATTAGGACTCTAGCAAATTTAGAAAACTATAGAAAACAAACAAAATTGACTATATTGGGCTATATTAGGCCAACAAAGAAAAAACTGAAACTGAAACAATTGTGTAGAAATGGCATCTGAGACTCCGTTATTTTGGTGGTGAGTCATGAACTGAGTGGAAAGTTCTCAATTTTAATCCTAAGAACACAGCTGCATAAATTACACACTATAAGGCATTTGGGTTTTTCTGCATCTACAAAATCATGATCCAAAGCTCACTTCTGAATGAAATGGCTCTTGGAGAGCTTTGAGTTAATTGATATCTTTGCCCCCCCCACCAATGACTTTAGTTTTTGTAATAAAAAAAAAAAAAAAAAAAACAACTTAAAAAAAAACACTTGGAAAAAATACAACTTGTATTTAAAAAACAAAAATGTCAGGAGCCTGGGAGGCTCAGTCGGTTAAGCCTATGACTCTTGATTTCGATTTAAGTCTTGATCTCAGGGTCCTGAGTTCAAAAGCCCCATGTTGGGCCCCATGCTAGGTCTGGCTCTTTAAAAAAAGGGGGGGGGGCGCCTGGGTGGCTCAGTGGGTTAAAGCCTCTGCCTTCGGCTCAGGTCATGATCTCAGGGTCCTGGGATCGAGTCCCGCATCAGGCTCTCTACTCATCAGGAAGCCTGCTTCACTTCCTCTCTCTCTGCCTGCCTCTCTGCCTACTTGTGATCTCTCTCTCTGTCATATAAATAAAAAAAATCTTTAAAAAAAAAGTCCATGTGTTTCTTACAGTTGAATTGGAAATGACCCTGTTTTTAAGACACTCTATACTCGTCTAGTAGTTTCAACAGGTATCTGCAAAGAAATTTTAAAAATCTAAATTAAAATAAGTTGAGCACAGCAGCCCTGTGAGTACATGAAGAGAGTTTCTGCATATGGTAGGTTATACTGTGAGCAGTGACTATCTAGTATACAGTTATGTTGCTGAATAGGTATTTAATGAATGATATTTTTATAAAACAACATTATCATCATTCATTTCAGTCAAGGAAATCTTTAATTATCTTCATTATTGGACTCTACCTTCTTCTTAAGCCAAGTCTAGTTCTCAACCAACTTTGGAAGGCCAACTAGTTATTCAACCATGCTTGAGGGACAGTGTAAATGATTTAAAATTAGAAACCAGATGAGATAATTCTCAGGGTTTCCTGATCTCTTTGTATCATGTGACATGTCTCTCCATCTCCCTCTGGGCCACAGAATTCATTCCTAAATTCACATGAAACCAACAGACAGCTTTATGGTCAGTTGGTAACACAAAGTTCCTTCCAAAGACTCTGATGAATCCTAGGCTGGGAGTCTGGTCCGACTTTACCTCAGGTGATGTCATTTTACTGTGAAATGGTCACGGAAGCTGCATTGATTTTGAAAATGGTCAGGTCCCTCAGCGTCAGGAGTAAATGCACGAGAACAATGCCTCACAGGAATAACCAGAGAGGTGGTGGTCGACCACCACGACCTGGGAATTAATGTCCAAGCACAACTGTGCCTCAGGCTCTACGAGTAAAAATGCACTTTCCAGGATTGCTTATGCAAGCACCCTGGACTAAATTATTAGGAGACAATTTCTGTCAAGAAAGTCCCCAGGTGTGGCGTTGAGGCATGGGTTAAAGGCTATGCCCTTCGTTTGCAACTTCATGTATATATATATATATATATATGTATATATATATATATATATATATATGTTTTTTATTTTTTCATTTTATTTATTTATTTATTTATTTATTTTTAGATTTGTATGACAAGATTGTGCACGCTGTGAGCCTGGGGAGAGACTTGAGATAATCTTCCTGAACCTGTTGCCACCTCAGGTTGGAGAGCATTTCCAAAGAATCCAAAGACTGTGGTTCTGATCGTGGCTGCTACTCACTCACTATCTCCATAGGTCTGTCACACCCCTGGGTTTCTGTTTCTCTGTAAGTAAAATGTAGATCATTATGTGTATCCCCCCTCAGTCATGGAGTTTAAACGAAGATCGGTGGAAATGATGACTGAAAGCACAGTGCTATGCGAATCATATTTCTTTTCATTGTGCAAGAAAGGCCATAGAAGAAATCCTTGTGAAGCCACAGACAGTTGGCTTGCTTTTAAGTAAATGCATGTTGAACTTGTTTCATAAAATGTAGCCCGTGGAAGGCTTTCCATAACATCGCCTCCATGCCTGCTGGGAGTCTCAGGTTTCACTGAGGTCCAGAAGGACACATTGCAAAACTCACATTCTGCCTCTTACAGATTCCCACAAGGTATTTCTCCTCATCAACGGCCACTTGGTCTATGCATCCTAGGACCACCCCCCCCAAGCTCCTTATCCTCGTGTCCTCAGACCCACTCAGATCTGCCTCTTTCCAGACTTCTCCCAGTCACATCACCTCTCCATCCCAGGTGCTATGTGACTCAGAAGCCCTGGAGAGCCAGCCCCACGCCAGTCTCTCAAAGCTGGTCATCTCTGGCATTAGATTTTTTCTATCAGCTGCTTAGAAAATAAGCTTTTCTCTATATGGTCATTTTCAGTTTGAAAGCACCAAGCTGGAAGCTTCATTCTCTTGTCTTAGCTTAGAGC
The DNA here is from genome assembly GCF_022355385.1 of Mustela nigripes. Taxonomy (NCBI): domain Eukaryota; kingdom Metazoa; phylum Chordata; class Mammalia; order Carnivora; family Mustelidae; genus Mustela; species Mustela nigripes. The sequence continues at coordinate 81,466,102 of NC_081571.1, read as the reverse complement.
TAGAAGTCCTTCATTCATCAGATTATTAGGCTGACAATTCACAGACGCATGAAGAGCATCTGCCTGCCTTTTTGTCACTTCTTGAGCGCTGATGTGGTCTCACATTGAGCCAGAGACTGCTGTGTTTCGAAAATACTAAGTCACGGAGCCATCAAGAACCACCTCATGAGACACTTCTGACCATCGTCATCACCTGTGGTACTGTAGCTCAACTCTGACACTGACTACCTGTAGCACAGAGCCTACAAGTTAAGGGCAAGGCTGCCCCCCCACTTCAGACACAGTCACAAGTTTGGGAGCCTCATGCTCACCCACACTTCTGACCAAAGAGTTACCAGCCCAAGGGCTCCCACAACTCCCTTCAGCTTGATAACCCACTAGAACAACTCGCAGAGCTCAGGAAGTCACTATACTCACAGCTTTCTTAGGGAGGGTATGAATTGGGATTATCCATGCACAGAGACCCTCAGGGTCAAGTGTGGGAATCAGGGCACATTGCCCCCCCCCACCACACACACACAGAGGTGGCTACCCACCAGGACGCTCCCCTGGGCTTACACAGAGTCTTCTGGAGGTTTGGTTCCATAGATATGATGGATTCTGTCACTGATCTCAGCCTCTGGTCCTCCTCCCCTCCCGGAGGCCAGGCTGGCTCACTGCTCAGTGCTTCCATCCCAGGACTGGGTTTTCTGGCATGATCAGCCCCCTACCCTGAGGTGCCTTGTTAGCCTAAATTCAAGTGCAATCCTAGGGATCCTGGACAGCAGAGGCAGACCTATGGGTTGGGAATTCCAAGGGCTGAGCTTCTCCCCTCCAGGAAGCAGTGAGAAAGGCCTGGGGAAATCCTTTACTAGACGGCACCCATAGTCTACACTGGAGGTGACATATGGCAACGACTCCGTTGAAGTCACGGAGGCCACCAGTCAGAGCCAGGATCTGAACTGGAATATGTGGCTTTGGGTCTCCGTCCATAAGGACCACAGTACATGGCCTCACAAGTCACCTCAGGGAGTGAGTGTAGACACTCAGAGAAAGCCAGACAAGGGTGTGAAAAGTAACATGGCGGCCACAGGGGAAATAACGGCCCCATGTTGTTCCATTTGACTTGAGCTTCCGCTTAAAAGCAGATCGGTGCTCGACTGTACTGCAAGGAGCCTTCGTGCTCCTCATTTCTGCAGAAGGGAAATGTCTTCCTGATTACAGACTATCTTCTTAAGTTGTCATATGAAGAAACGCTTAGGCTAAACTGACAATATTCCATGCCTGAAACTGACTGACCATAGCAGGGAACCTCAGATCACCCATTTCCTCTTTCAAGCCAAATTAGAAGTTTTCAAATTGCAAATAAAAATGACCTCCTCACTGAAACAACAGGGGAGTGGGTATATGTGCATGACAGGAGTCGAGTTACTCGAGTTCTGAGTCTTGGGGGGGGATGCAGAACATGGGATAGAACAGAAAGCATTTGTGTTACCCCCGAATCTAATAATACACTGTAGGTTAATTAAATTGGATGTAAATTTTAAAAACATTTTAAAAAGAAGTCCTTGTGTTGTGTGTATAGATATATCAAAACTGAAAACAATTATAAGTAAAGACAAAAAACATCATATGAATAAAAGATACAGCATAGGGAATACAGTGGGAGTACTGTAATGGCGTCTGGCGATGCACAGTAGCTGCCTTTGTGGCGAGCACGGCAGATATTGACATTGTGCCCCTGGAACTAATACACCATTGTGCGTCAGTGATAAATTAAAAACATTAACAACAACAACAACAAAAATGAAAGAGGGAGCGTACTTGTGTTCTTCTTCAGATTCAAGGCATTGACTCCCGTAAACACTGCACCAATCCTGGTGTCTGGTCAGGGGATGGGAACCGTCAGCTCTTGTGGTGAATCACTGAGCACCCACAGGTGTTTGGCCAATGACTCTACCCCACCAGGTACATGGAACTGCTGTGGTTTCCAACTCCAGGACCCATGAAATAGAGTACTTGCAGCAAACGTGACCCACATCAAACTTTTCAAGGGTGACAGACCCTGGGAGAGCATTTCCATGTTCCACAGGGGCACGTGCCACCACAGCTGTCTTGTTAGCGGCGATCACCACACCCAAGAGACTGAGATCTACATCAGGACATGGGAGAGTGTGGGGAGGAGGCCAGAAGGCAAGAAAGCACAGAGCGGGGAATCACCGCAAGTATGGCAAGAAGCCTGAAAGCTTTACAGATGGGGAAGATTGTCTCTGGGAGGGCTCTGGAGTTGTTTAACCTGCTCATTTGGAAACATGAACCAAGAAAGTGAGGCAACACATAGACTGCTTAATGATGTTAACTCAATAGAAGATACCTTAGAAACATGGAAAATGAAATAGTTCAATAATGCAGAAATTTCCTTCTGATTAAATGTTTAACCAAAGGCAGGATGGCTGCTGGTGGTGGAGCATGGCAGGAGTCATGCTCTTGTCCTAACTCACTCAAGATTCAGCGCACAAACCCTCACAGGATGATCAACGCAAACTGATCCTGGAAAGGGAATTTGACTTGTATGTTGAGGTACCAGAAACCACTCAACTGTTCCTTAAAATTTTAACAAAATATATCCCAGGAAAATGTAAAAGGAGCGAGTTACCTGTAGAAGGGAAGGGATAGGAAGTTGGATGAAAAGTGAAAGACAGGAATGATAAATCAGATGAGGTAATGCGGGTTACGTCCTCAGAAGGAGGCTGGCTGGTGACAGGTGGGAAAAGAGACTTTCTGGAGATAAGCACAGACTGCACCGAGAAGAAGAGAAGGCCGAGTAAGTTCTTACTAATCATTCACGTCTCCTACCGAAGAACATGCACTATTCTTTCTTGGGCAAGGTAATGAGATGACAGAAGCAGCAAGCTTCACGGGGATGCCTGGCCCTGCCTGCAGCAGGGAAACTGGCCAATGAGGCGAGACCCACTTGCTCTTTCCCCTTCTTCCTGGAGTTCTATTTTCTTCCAATTCCTTCAAGCAGAGGAACTTCTAGAAAGAGCTGAAGGGCAGGATTCACATTAAAAAATCCAGGTTATCAAACCATTCAAGAAGGCACTTGGTTTAAAGAAGGGCATCTTGGAGTTTCACAGAACTAGAGCATTTGTTTATTCTGACAGACGCAAAGGATAGAAATGGTTTGGGGAAAATTCAGCATTGCTGAGGTGAGGAGAGAGACAGAAGACAAAACCTTCCTGAACACCACGGCTAAACCGCGCACTACAGCAAAAAAAAAAAAAAAATGCTGTTTGGTAAATTACCCACAAGAGATCTGTGAAAGAAATACATGCAAGTTTTATGTTAATCCTGTCAAAGCTCCGATTCATTTCACCTATGATCTCTATCGAAAGGACAATGTGTTAGGGGCGCCTGGGTGGCTCAGGCAGTTGAACGTCCAGCTCTTGGTTTCGGCTCAGGTCATGATCTCAGAGTCGTGAGATGGAGCCCCTCCTCAGGCTCCCTGCTCATCGCCGAGTCTCCTTGAGATTCCCCCTACTCCCTCTCCGTCTCCCTCCTGTTCTGCTCTCTCCCCCTCTCTCTCAAATAAATCAATAAATAAATCTTTAAAAAAAGAGAAGAGTGTGTTAAAAATGTCCTTTTCAAGCTGAAATATTTTTTCCTTACATATTTCCTTCTTTTGTTGAGATAGGATCCCTATAGCACAAAATTCACACTTTTAAAGTGTATAATTCAGTGCTTTTTAAAAAAAAGCATATTCAGAAATTTGTATCACATTTACTTCTAGGACACTGACATCATCCCCCAAAGAAACCCCCCACCCAGTAAGAGTCATTCCCCATTGCTCCCCTCCTGGCAACCACTAACACGCATCTGTCTGTGGGTTTGCCCATTCTGGACACCTCACACAGTGGGGATCACACAACATGGGGCCTTGCTGTCTGCCTTCACTCACTCCGCGTAAAGTTGAGGTTCACATTTGCTGTTGCACGTATCAGTACTGAGGAGATGGTTTAGGCAACCAGAAGCCATTAAGTTTTATACTTTAGAGAGAAAAAAGTGGATATTTGTATTTCCTACTTTAGAAATTTAGCCATTACCAGGGTCACGGGAAATCTTCCAAATCCAGTGACTTAAAAACGTGGAATACAGTTAAACTATCATCTTTGGTCTCATGGTGCCACACTTGATCTATAACTAAAATAATAATGTTTAAAAGAATCAGAGGAGAGGCACCTGGGTGGCTCAGTGGGTTAAAGACTCTGCCTTCGGCTCAGGTCATGATCTCAGGGTCCTGGGATCGAGTCCCGCATCGGGCTCTCTGCTCGGCAGGGAGCCTGCTTCCTCCTCTCTCTCTCTCTGCCTGCTGCTCTGCCTACTTCTGATCTCTGTCTGACAATATAAATAAATAAAATCTTCAAAAAAAATATTCAGAGGATTTTTCAGAAAATGAAGCTAAACTCATCACTGTCAACAAGTACTTGTTGGTAAAGACAGTAACATTCAGCTTCAATTCAGTTATGAACTCTGTCTTCATACTGACTAGAAAATGGTTGGCAGGGATGGCAGAGAAAATAATCTCCGCACGCAAGGGCTTGGAAGTCGGCTCTCTACAGGGAAGGCACTTACAGCTTGCTCGAGAGAGCGGGGAGGTCGTGGAGGATCTCTTCATAGGGCTCCTCGGAGGCCAAGGCAGGAACACATAAACGCTCTTTTACCCTTTCTTCCCAGGCAACCTCGGCTTTCAACAGCATTTCCTCAATAAACTCAGATGCGGCGATATCTACAAGAAGCAAGAGGAACATCAGGAAAAGTGGGTGCTGAGGTCACAGAAAACGGTTCCCTTTCTGTAATCCAGGCATGCTCAGAACGTGAAAATTGATCGGAGCAAAACGAAAAACATGAAGGGTTTATGGTAGGAATGAAGCTGCAGTACCGTCATTTGAAAAAGCGGTCTCGTTTTATATGGGTGGCATATTTAGTTACAAAGGAAATGCAAAAATGTAGAAATAATATTCACCGAATGGTGATGTGTAAAATGTAAAATCACAGAGAAGCTAAGCTTGAAAGAACGTGATGTTATTTTCATTCTCAGTGCAACTCTCCTTCATCTTGATGAATAACAATCAAAATGATGAAAATGGTTACACATTCCCCAGGACTGGCTTACTGGAAAACTTAGAGTAGGCATTCTTTAAGCATCCGTTTGTAGACGTACCAATAAATAGCTGAATTCTGAAAACAGTGAGTCTAGACTCTGTGATCTGTTGTTTCAATCTGAAATATAGTTGTACTTCCTTATGTATACATACCACATGTCAACAGTGACATCTGAATACACCTGGGCAGCAACATAGACGTGCATTACTCAAATGAACACTTACTAACAACTGAAACTGGAAATCAAAAAATCTTGAAGAAAAATTCACCTTAGTAACAACTGGGAACTTAATGGCCACAACTGCTTCTTTTCAATCCTTGTGACTGAAGTGCATGACCACTTGTGTCTACAGATTTATGTGGCTTGATGGGCTGGAGGAGTTAATTCAGCACCACGAGAAGATGTTTATGCCAAGATTTTACCACCATCTCATCTAGGTCAAATCATATCCAGTAACAAAGAGGAAGTAGCCCGGCTTCCTCACCTTGGGTGATTATGTCTGTCCTACCTAATGACTACACCCCAAACGGCTTTTTTTATCTGTTCCCCAGATAATTTTTTATGTATCCACTCCAAATTCAAGAAACACAAAATGGCAAGATTCGAATATAATACTGTGATGATTTTCTTCTGCTCAGTCATAATCTGGGTGTCTACTTTCCTGTTCTCTGTGCTATTATTTTATCTGGTTCATTATTCATGCTGCTGGATTAGATGTTGGTCCCTCCCACATTTACTCAGAACCCTCGCTGCATTATAGCTCTTTGTCCCTTGTGGTGTGTGAAAGAAGCATTTTCCTTCAATCAAGAAACGATTGTTGAGAGTCTTCTACCAGTCCATCACTGTGTCTCTTTGGACCAACAAGGCATGGAAAATGGACTACACTGAGGGTAGACTAGGCATGGCCAACACCGGCAGCCTGTCTAAGACAGCCATCCTATCCTGAGGTGGCCAGGGCTGAGGTCAGACCAGACATTTAGTCACGCCGTGTCCTCTAGGACTGTGGGTTGCCTTGGGTGTCCATTTCAGCACATTAAGGCCTACCACACTAGACCTAAAGGGGGAAGTGTGACACACTGGAGTCCATGTGGTCAAGGGTCAATCGTATATTCCCTTCTCTGGGAAAGAAGCCAGGGATGTGATTTTGACGAATGTGACAAATGTTAAATGTGACATGTTTCACAATAGATACATTAAACAAATAGAAAAATCCACACTTTTCTACTTGCTCTTTTAATATTTATCATGAGACATGCCTTTGTCATTAATACCAAGATTACTGCACTCTCGTTAACATCAGTCCACGCCCAAAGTTTGAAGCTATCATAGTATCTTAGAGTCTCATTTGTTAAATCTTCAGTTTATTTTAACAGGTAAGATGAATAAACATTAAACACCCTTTAACTTCAAAAAAACAAGAAATAGAGCAAATCTCTCACCCTGTCTTAAGCTGGAGGTTTATCATGTCATTATACTCCTACAAATGTATCCAATGAGAAATCTCAGTCATAAAGTGCTCACTTAGTACCTTCAAGATTTTTATAGCAACGTATGACCTGTGTACCCTTTTCTTTGTTACTTAGAATTCTTATTTTTAATAAACAAAAAACTGACGAATACATTTGTTGTTCAAATTGTAAAAGCTAGAAAATGAATGCAGCATCCCTGTTTTTAAATTAGTAGGTGAACATTATGAAAGAACAGTGGTAAAAAGAACTCTAGAAATGTTCAAGAGATACTTATCAAAAATGGAAATATTCAATTAAGATTGTGAGACTTTTAAATTAGCTGGAGGGTATCAGTCTCAATTCCTTGCATTATACCTGTCTGTGCAGAAAAAAATATATATATATATATTATTTAAAATTACCCTGACGAAAAGGTGTGTATTTGAAATGATAAGAAACCAGTGAAATAACAGCAAAAATATATTCAACAGTAATTGCCACTGAAGGGATCACTGCGCGGGAAGTTGAAAGCCCGAGAAGCAAATTGCAGGCAAGTCCAAGGGCCCCGAGGATGGGAACCAGCCTGTAAGACCCTTTTGCGAAGGAGCTGGGCAAGGGGCTTCGGGAACAGGGCTTGGGTGGAGCATGTGCACAGAGCTCCCAGGGGAGGCGGCCTCACTTGGCAGCCACGCCTGTGATGGATGAACAAGTTCTGGTAGGACAGGAAGGAGTCAGTGGCCGCTCACCGGTCCCAGGACTCTCATAACTTACCTGAGGGCTTCTCTTCATTGCAGTTCAGAAGGTTTGGGTTTGCCTGATGCATCAGAAGAAGCTTCACCAGGTTTGTCTGAAACAGTAAAGTTTACTGAAATAAGATTCCCCAGAGAGAGCTACAGAAGCGTGGTCTCTAGGGGGCTCCTTCCAGCCTGCTGGAGGGACAAGGCATGAACACATCCCACCGTAAACGTTTCTCACTCTCTCCACTTCTAGTTTTCCCAGCTCCTTTTTAAAAAAGTGAAAGACATTCAAACCAAAAATTACTTATCAAAGGAGGGATAAATTGCTGGGGATTTGAAAATGCTCACTTAACACCTTCCTCATTTATTTTAGGGCATCTGGTGGGAGGAATTACACCTTATATGTGTTTTGTTTTAATTGAGCGACTCATTAACGTCTCACTGGTCCTGTCCCATCACTGGAACCCCGCAGACAATATGAACTAAAGTCACAGGGGGAGTTAGGAAAACTTAAATCTTGCACTGTAAGAAAGGAAGAAAGCAACCTGATGAGAGGTTAATATATTCTTTAAATCTTATTATAAAATATAAACTCAATGAGTATATATGTGTGCATGAGCCCTGAAAGAGAAGTATGAAATGATTTCCAGGGTATCCAACTTTTTTTTTTTTTAAGATTTATTTATTTTAGAGAGGGAGAGCATGGAGGGGAAGAGCAGAAGGAAGGGGAGAGACGGAATCCCAAGCAGACTCCTCACTTACAGCAGAGCCCAACGTGGGGCTCAGTCTCACCACCCTGAGATCATGACCTGCGCAGAAATCAAGACTCAGACATTCAACCAACTGAGTCACCCAGGCACCCCCAACTTTTTAAAATAAGTCATGCATGGTATCTTTCTGTGTTTCTTCCCAAAATTATCCCTCTCCGTATTTCTCAGAGTTGGCCACTGTCATGAATTTTGGGCTATCACTATGATTTCTTTATACATTTCGCCCTTATGTATAGGAGCACCTCCCAAACAACATATCACTCAGTCTGTGTGTGACACGTGGAGAAGTGGAATCTGCATGTGTATATTCATAGATGCCTTGCTTTCATGACTTAACCCTGCATTCTGAGAGTCATCAAAGGTGATGGACAAGATTCATTCATTTTGTCAGCTACAGTATAACTGCACCGTACAAATATATCATAATTTACGTGCTTTCCTCCCTGGGCTTTCAAGCCGTTTGCAGTCATTTATTTTTACAAGTAATGTTGCTACAACTGTTCTCATTTATTTTGGTGCACGCGTGCCAAGGTCTCTTCAGGACGCAAGCACGTGGACCGAAATTGCTGGGATAAAGGTCTGGACACCATCAACGTGGCTTAGATAGCTCTAGCTGTTTTCCAAAGAGCTCAAATGCCCGCCCCATCCCCAACAAGACATCCTGCTGCTCTGCACTCTACTTAATAACTTTGCTTCTGTGCATTTGCCTATTGCTAGATTCACTTTTTCTCCAACACTTAATATGGTCATTTTTAGAAATTTAGCTCTCATACCAGGACTGAAGTAATATTTCAGTCTGGTTTAGCTTACTTCTGTGATGACAAAAGATACCGAACACCTTTCCACATGTTGAGTGGCCCTCCTTGGCTTTCTCTGGGGAAGTGTCTGTTCAAGACTTCTTTGCCCGTTTATTACTGAAGTCTTTATCTTTGCTTTAGTGACCTCTGTTCTTCATATGTCCTAGATACGTTTATCAGATACGTGTATCGCAAATATTTCTCCCCATTCTGTGGTGTCTCCATTCATATCCTTGAAAATGCTTTTTTTTAAAAAAACAGAAGAGTATTTTAACTTTGTTCTGCTTTTGTGAAAGTGTAACATCTGTATTGTTTTTTCAAGCAGTCAACACTCTATTTTCAAAATAACTATCCACTCAGAGGCCATGACAACATAATACTATATTTTCTCCTAAAGGCTGTATAATCTTAATTTTTATATGTATGGTCCATCTCAAGTGAGTTTTTGCAAATGACAGAGAAAATCTCAAATTTATTTTGGTCCAGCACCTATTCATTTTTCTGCACTATTTCTTGAAAATACTTTTTTTCCTCTCACTGAATTGCTTTGGTAACTTTGTGGAAAATTAATGGACAATACATGTCCCTGCCTATTTCATTGATCTATCTGTCTATCCTTACTGTACTTCCTGACCACTTTGATTAGTGCAGCTTGGAGTCAGTATTGAAATCTTGTAAGTGAAAGACTTATAGTAAGTCTTGAAAAAAGTCTGTAATTTTCTTTTTTTTTAAGATAATTTTTTCTATTTAGGTACTTTGTAGCTCCATATAAATTTTAGAATGAGCTTTTCAATTTCTAAAAAAAAAGGCTTAGGATTTTTATTGGAATTGCTTTAAGTGAATACCATATTAATTTTATATGGCTTTTAAAAATGTCACAAATTTAGTAGTTTAAATAAGAAAAATTATCTTACAATTCTATAGGTCAGCAGTCTGACACAGGGCTCACTGGGTTAAAATTGGGGTGTTAGCAGCACTATTTTCACTCTGGCTCTCAAGAAAAATCTGTTTCTTGCCTTTTCCTGCTTCTAGAGGCAACTCAAATTCCTTGGCTTGTAGCCCCTTCCCTCAATTTCAAGCCAACAATGTTGCAGGTGTCTGCCCTTTTTTCATAAACACACTCCCTATTTGCATGCAATGGCCTTCATTTACATGACCATGCCCAAATTTGCAATAACAACACCCCACATTTTTGCATAGCCACACCCCCCCCCAGGGACCCTGAGCCAGGAATTGTTCTCTGCTTTTAAGGCCCTGTGTGATGAGATTGGGTCCATCTGGGTAACCCAGGAAAACCTTCCCATCTCAAAATCCGTAACCAATCAAAACTGCAAAGTTCTTTTGTCTTTTCAGGGAACAAACATATTGACAGGCTTTGAGCTTCAAGGTGCGGACATCTCTGAGGGCTACTTTTCGGCCTTCCACAGAGATCTTAAAAATATTCACTGTCAAAGCACATGATTATGGCTTACTCCTCCATTTTGGGGGTCTTCTTTAATTCCTCACCGCAGTGTTCCATAGTTTTCACTGTAGAAATTGTCTGTTAAAATATTCTGTTAAGTATATTGTTCTGTATTTTATGTTTTTAATGCTACTGTAAACAACTTGATCAATGCACTTAATGGGTCTAGTCTTTCCATTTTTTGTGGATTCCTTTGGCATTTCATCGTCCTTTCTCCTTTCCCAACTTTGTCCTTTGTTTCTATTTCTTGCTTTATTATATTGATAAGAATGAGACTGGCTTTTCCGATCTTGGATTTTGCTATTGTAACACGCGCTGTGGCTCTCCTCACACACAGAACTTCGCATCCAGGCACACAAGACATCTCCCTGACCACCGATGATTGTTCTGGTTGGTATTCTCATTAAAAAATTAATTAGATTTCAAACAGTCTGCTCCTTGTTAGCTTTCCCAAAGCCCATTCAAAAATCAGTGTTTGATTTTTGCAGAATATGGATTATATCAGTAGCATTTAAATTATATTACAGTGCTTATATATAGAAGTTTGTTTTTATTTCCAAATATAGAGTTTATTAAAGGGAGACATTCTATTGAAATATGAAAAATAAAATATAGAGAGCAGTTTCCCAGGACATTGAAATAGGTACAGGAAAGAGCTTTGTTTTATATTAAAGATGAGAGTGATGTATTTGCATTTAAACCACATGACAGGGAAGAAGGAAAAGAAAGACAGACAGGCAGAGGGAGGGAAGGGTAAAAGAAGGAAAGGAATTAGAAAAGGAAAAAAAAAAAAAACCAAAACCAAAGTGAGCTAAGATTGCCTTTGGCTTTCCCAAATCTGAAAGAACAGTATAAATCTAAATGCTTTTATATCTCTGCAAAAATGTCAGACACACACTTAACAATTACTTGGCGACTGCAAATGCAATTCAGTGTGTCCAGGCCTCCAAAGAGAAATGTGCCATCTCTCAGAAAACCACTTCTCTCCGCAGCCTCTCCTAGAACCCCAGAAAGCATTTCAGTAACAAAAGCAAAATGTTTCCTCCAGGAAAATCTTTAGCAATAAAAGCAACTCCATTTTATTTCAAACCCATAAAGAGAGGCATTCATGTGTGGAAGGAGGAAGCCTCTCTCATTTGGGGAATTCTTTCTTTTTTTAGAGCCAGTTTTTCCCATGTGCTTCCGATCAGAAATCGGGGAGGCCCGTCACAGAACTAAATTAAACAGGCCCGTGCTAATTTCAATTACTCTCCTCCGGAACATTTGCTTTACCCTCTCAAAAGACCATTAGGTAAATTGCTTCAATTGTGAGTAGGTCGGGTGTGTAACCCAGTAAGAATTCGTCACCACCAGTACAAGACCGCTACAATCACCAAAGGCTCCGGAGGATAAGGCGACTGTGTGTGTGTGTGTGTGTGTGTGTGTGTGTGTGTGTGCTGGGGGTGGTGAGGGCGGAAAGAGAGACCCTGCAGGCTGAATGAAAATGCACTTAGGCTGAAATTCAAATCCACACAGTTTCACTGGACATGGACTTGTTCATTCTTTGGAGAGTTGTCCTTCAGTGCGATGAATTCAGCAAAATTAATTCCTTGATGGTCATTTAAATGGCCCCTTTAAAGAGCTGAACCACGACGGTGAGCATCTGGACGAAGCTGGTTTCTAGCTCAGACGCTAGAGGAGCCTGTTCCCTTCATCTAGTAACAAGAAACTGAAGCGTTCAAGGTCCCAGAACTCCCAATGCGTGCTTCCTGCCCCTGCAGGATTTCAGCTGTGAAATACAAAACCACCTAATAAGTTACTATTATCCCTACTTGTGGCCCAACTGTGATTGCACATTAGACCCAAGAGCTCTGCCTCCATCGCTGAGAACACAGGCTCTCCGATCCCGCCAGTACCTGGGGGTCCCTCCAGAGCCCGTCCCTCCCGCCGCCCACGTGGCAGCCTCCTCCTCCTGCATCGCCTCCTGGTCAGCCTCCTTGATGACCTCTCACGCTCCCCAGCAGGTGCTGCCTGCGCTGCTCACCCTTGGCTGGAGTCCCTCGGCCCACATGCCTTTTATCTGGGGCGCCACCGACAGACCTGTGTACCTGGGGACCGTCCCTCCACTGGGCAGCCTGCGCCTGTGAGCTGGTGGGCTCATAGCCCACTGCACAGGAGCAGCCTCAGTTGGCTGGACCAACGGGCATCTGCAGCTCTAGGGCAGACGCAGGCTCCCTTGTTCGTGAACAGAACTGTGTGTCCTGGATGGGGCCCCACGCTGATAAGAAATGGCACTGTCTGCGCACTGGGTCATACAGACCAGAGGGCAGTGCAGGCACACGAAGGCAGGTGTCCTGACGAGGTACGAACACACGGGGACCACATCGGATGCACAGGGGAGCATCCTCCCTGGAATCTGAGCAACTGGGAGAGGGGCCACTTAAGTGGCATCTCCGTGTGGTCCTCCACGTTAATACTGAACCACTGCACAATTTCAGGAAGAGCAAAGAACACAACAGGAGGCACATGGTGGCATCGTCCAGAAAACGGAAGTGGTTGAGTTCCTATACAGGTGCCAGTCTGATGGGGGAGGCCGGGGAAGGCAGCTGGAGAAGGAAGCAGACGCCCCGCCACAGGGCACTGGCACCCTGTGTCACGGAGTGCATGTTTCCTGTCCCAGCAGTACGAAGGACGTTGTGTGGAGACACTGTGATGACACCTGAGCTGACAACGCTTAGGTGTGCAGGAGTGGGGACAGGGCTGGCGGGTGGGTGGCTCCCCAGGGAGGGAGGCTGCTGGACCAGATGGGGCCATGGTTTCACCTCACAGAGCCCCAGGCAATTCTTACTTGGAAGCTCGCAGGCTCGGGAGGTTGTTGCGTACTGGAAGATGGGGACGAGCTAGGAGGAAGGGTGATGCCCAGTGCTGTGGTGAGTAAACGACACATGGGAAGGGCAGCACCCTGGGGGGCTGGGAAATGAGCTGACCATTCCCTTTGTCCACGAGAGCAGCAGGAGGGCAGGCGGGTAGAGATCACCCACCTGGCAGGGGTGCTCAGGGGTCTGCAACGTGAGAGGGAAACAAGAGGCAGCTTTGGGGAACCGTGAGCATGGAGGGGGCTGGAGGCTGCAGGGTGGGGATTCCCTAAGGACTAGTAAACACTGAGAAGAGAGGGAACCCCCAGAGCGCTGAGCCCGTCAACAGCATGTGCTCAGAGGGATGACTGGAAAACCAGAGAGTGTCTTCATGTTCTCCCAAAGAGAAGAAATAAAAAAACAAAACAAAACAAAACAAAAAAAACGAACAAACAAAACCCCTGAAGATTTCTCCATTCTTATGAACTTGGGCAAAAATGTTTTTGAGAATGAATGCAAATGACTCCTTTGAACATCAAGATATGCAGGCTGTGTGACAGAAAATGCTTTTGAAGGGGAGGGTGTTTAGGCTTCGGCATCTGTAGCTACTTTCCTGTTTTCTGTTGTAGCGTGACCAATCCTATCAGAAACGCTAAAAATATGCAGAAGGCTAGAATCAAATTTTATGTACGACTCATGAAAGTACTATGAAACCAAAAGACATCAGTCACATAAATTAGTCAGTCCCCAGTTTTACACAAGAACAAGCATCTCCCTTTCCTCGCTGGAAAGTTAACGTATTTATAAAGGGGAATGTTAAAGTATATACGCCATCCCGGTCTAAGTGTCGATAAGGAAAGCCACTGAAAATTATGAACCACCTTCCCCGGAAAGGTATTTGTATTTGCAAGATATTGATAAGAAAGTGAAATTGCTGTGAATGTCTCCAAAAATGCCATTAGTCTTTTACAATGTTAGCATTTCTAAAACTTTTTTCTAAACTGAGACATACTTATTTACGGTAAATTTCTTCAGAGTTATAAATCTCCCATGCATATAACTTGAAATTCACATAAAAGCTATTTCTAAATTATTTCCAAAATGAATACTAAATAGCATTTTTACAAGTGAATAATTTTTAAATATTATTCTATATATCATATGGTATTTTCCTGACAGAATAATTGAGATACAATTGATTCAAAATCTATTAATATAAATCTGTTAGTTGTCTTCGTAGTCTGAATTGAAGAACCATAGTTTGGTTTTGGTGTCATATATTCCACCAGAAAAGCCCCCGTCTGCTTCTGTATGTTAGAGCTTTAGCTTCGAGTTCTTGGTTGATGGATCTGCCCCCTCAGTCCCTTTGGTTACTCCGCAGGGCACCGAGCACAGAGGGCAAGAGGGCAAGAGGACACGCAAACTGTCCTCGCGGCTGGGAGCTTATATTCTGGTAACCCTGCTGAACAGGGTTGATGGAGCAGAATGGAGAAGACACATGAGATCTTCATCTCTCCTTGGTACATAAATGTATAAGGAATTAGGAAATACTGAGCTAATGGCTAGTCATTTTTGAAAGAAGCAGAGGATAAAGTGACATTGGTTTTTAAAGCTGCCTCATTTGAACACTAATCATGGCCATTGCCAGAAACCCTGCATCGGATATCATCCGTACAAATCTCACAACTGAATCAATGACCAGGATATACGCCAAGTGGTGCTCAGCACGCATCTTCCGTATCTGCCATCATCACTCCCCAGAACCCCCGAGCTATGTAAAAATCCCCCTTTTAACAGAGGTGGACGGTTCACATTCATAGAAGACCCTGGGGCCAGACTACCCGGAAGGAGGATTAGGGAGGCTTGCTGGATCCGCTCAGCCCCTGTTCAGAGCCCGTGAGCAGGCGTGTTCCTCAGAACAAACCCGGCAAAATATGGGTCAGGAAGAATCGGTCACATCAAGACACGTTCAATATGCAGAATCAAAGATCCTAGTAGACATGCTACAAGAAAGTCATATAAAAGCATCTTTGTTTCTCTTCCACCACAGATGGGTTTCATGTGAAAATAATCATAAATTAACTTCCTTTCATTCCTCTCTATTAAGCTGCAGGAGACTTTCAGAAGTCAGTAATTCTTTTGAAACAGAGCAGCTGTTTTAAACCATCCCAACCTATACTGGTTCTTTCCTATCTTCCCTTCTAATTACAATAAACCCAAGAAGAACTCTGAAGTCTAGCCCAGACCCAGGGTTTCCCAGCCCATCTTTAGGACAGAAGATGGCCTGGTTTGAGGCATCCCTCCCACATTCCAGATGTGTCCCTCAGACAACATCAGGTGAGTCCAGCACCACAATCTGCTAACACAAAGTGCCAGGGCAAGTACTCTTCTCCCACTGAGCTGAGATCCTCTCCCTGATGAGAGTCAAGGGTAGCTGGGAGGAGGGCCCCTGTAAGAGGGAGCATACCCCAGTGAGCCCCTAGCCCCAAAAGTCTTTTGTCCCTGCAGAGACCCCCCCCCACCTTATCTTAAGACACAGGGTAGTCTGGCTTGGGAAAACCTCTTCTTCCACCCCTTTGGGGACCCTGGAAGAAGAAGTGAGGATCCCAGGAGCACCAGATGGGCCACGTAGACCAAAAAAACCCCACAAAGGGTCTGAAAATTAAACTGCTACTGGAACTACAACCTCCTGAAGAAGACCAGGTCTGCATATCAAACGTAAACAGGAGAATTAAACTAGAATATTTATACAGAACTGAGAATCTCTGAACAAATTAGCTGAAGTGTCTGAAAATACAATTAAAAATCACTTGTCATACCAAGATCAGGAAATCACAACTTGAATGAGAAAAGATGAAGAACTGATAAGATGAATCATGCCACAATCATCTGATGATGAGGGTAAAGCAGATCTCATGAGAATGCTTCAACAAGCAACTACAAATCCTCTCGAAACAAATGAAAGAAGAGGAGATTCCATCGAAGACATAGAAGGGACAATACAAACCAAATGGAAATCATAGAACCAAAACATGCAATAACAAGTAAAATACACCAAGTCCTACCAAATATTTCATTTGACCTGCAACCAAATCAAACAAAAACTACACACTGGCTTCTGAAAAAAAAAAAAAAACAATTAAATGTCTAACAACAGCTGAAATGATGTATTTAGTCCAAGGCATGTCTGGGTTTTTTGTTTTTTTTTTTCTTTAAATACTTTATTTATGTATTTGACAGAGAGAGAATGAGCATAAGCAGGAGACAGGGCAGAGGGAGAGGGAGAAACAGACTCCCTGCTGAGCAGGAGACTGATGTGGGGCTCGATCCCAGGAACAAGGATCATGACCTGAGTCAAAGGCAGAAACTTCACCCACTGAACCATCCAGGCACCCCCCAAGGAATGTCTTTAAAAAACTTGTTAAAAATAGTCCTATTCTCCCATTAGCTTATCAAAGTGGTTAAAGGGAACCAATTTGGTATTCTTTGAAATGAACCCGATCTGAACTCTAAAAGTCCAATCAGAAAAATGGGAAAAATAATGGGTAAAATGAAAGCCTTAATTAATTTAACTGTAGTAAGCAGCGTTCTGTCACATTTTACCAAGCTCTCACTCACTTGCAGATGTAGCTCCTTCCAGAGGGATCCCTGACGACAAGGAGCATGTTCTGATAATTCACTGGTTACCATTTCTTCTGCATGGGCCAACAGGTTGTATTCAAGGAAGCCAAACTTGCTTCTGTGTTTGCTTCTGTACTTTTTACTAAAGACAAAACCTGACACCCAGTGTCTCCCAGTGTGCTATGGTGCTAGAAATGCAGCACTAGTGTGTTCATGGTGCATGGCGATTACTCTACTCCCATGATCTACTGGGGGGACCTGGGACCCCTAGCCCCTAGGACAAGTGACTCCAGCTACCTGCAGTCTCCTCGCCTTGAACCATCCATTTACTTACACAAACATTCATTTGCTAAACACAGAGTTTGGGGTACTTAATAAAGGGCCTGTTGGAAATATTTATTAACAAATGATACTTTTCATAAAGGAAATGTTGCCAAAGCAAATAATGTTTTTATTATTTTGAAAAACATCTCCTAAGCAATGTGCTTTCTCTAAATTGTGAAATGTAAATGGTATCCATTATTTTAACAACAGCCATGCTCGGATTTTATGATGGATATTTTGTGTACCCGTTGGTACCTAAGAGACTTGACTTACTATGAACCTAAGGGGCATGACCTGTTACCCTAGACCAATGTTTGAGAATCAACAAGTTTAACCTAAATCTCCATATTTATGTAACAATGAATTCTCTTCCAAAACAGAACTACTCAGGCTTTCTCCAACACAAAATATTGTGTATTGTATAAATAGATTTCAAAATTAAATATTATGAACACTGTAGTCACATTCACCCACATAAAATCATTTAAAAGTCATTTTGTTTCTTCCTGATGATGTCATGGTAGCTGGTGAGAAAGTAATTTGTGCAATAGTAACTCAAGTTGTATCAGCTATGACGAAAAACCTATTCACAGAAAAAAAAAATGTGCTCCTCATTCTTCATTCTTCAAGGAAAAATATAATTTATAGTGAAAAACTAAAACATAAAACAGAATTCTGCTTTACTTCTACAAACTATAGAGAACAAATAGAATTACTAACGATTCATGAAAATATGAACTACGTAAGGACTATGTAATGTTAAGAAAATAGTAAGCCCATCCTATGAAACATGTTTTTGATTTTGTCTATCTCTCCAACAATTCTGACCACAATGTGCAGAATCCCGAGGACGGCATGTTTTATGCATCCTTCCAAAAGATCATGGTTTCTTTCCACCGTAAAAATAATGGCAACATGGGCTGCCATTGAAAACCCAGTTTCATCCTGACTGTGCACAATTTAAAAATTTGAATGATGTATTCATTATAGAATGATTTAAAAACAATAATTTAGGAGATCACTTTACCTGGCCATACTTTGCTGCCAAATGGAGTGGGGTCCAGTACTGATTATCTGTGACATTCAGGTCCCCGCCATGCTCCAGGAGAAGGGCCACCACCTCCTTGTAGCCGCTGGCACACGCCATGTGTAACTGCAGTGAGGGAATACTTTGTTATAGAACTTCAAAAAAGAAGCAGTGACATCAAAACAGCTTATTCAGTGAGCTGTTTTGAGAGCTAACAAATTATGAAATATAAAATACCTTTAAAAAGAAGAACATACCTGCAGTTTTAGTTATTTGATGTAAGTGGACAGTATCCTTCTTGGAACAAAGGCTTATGGCTTAATTATTGTTTCCCCTCGGACCCAGACAACGTGCGATTTTTCATGCAATTCCCATTTCCCTCTTTAGTGTCCTCTGTACCGGAATCTGAGCACTTTTGCATACAAAATGCAATAACTGAACGCTTTACCCTCTTCTCACCCAAAAAGTCAAACACGTAGTGACCGGCTCTGAAATTCTAGCCCTGTAATTGTGCGACTGGAGGAGATTCGAGGACATATATGACAGCAGGAGATGTGATCATCTTGGTGCTTAGGAACAGGAAAAATGGGTCGACACACTGGAAAGGACGAGTTAATCCCAACAG
Source organism: Mustela nigripes (assembly GCF_022355385.1). Classification (NCBI taxonomy): domain Eukaryota; kingdom Metazoa; phylum Chordata; class Mammalia; order Carnivora; family Mustelidae; genus Mustela; species Mustela nigripes. Next base: position 81,447,314 of record NC_081571.1, on the reverse strand, counting down.
ACCTTAAAATGATTATGTGGTTCTCCTCCTCCTGCTCCCAGGTTAGCTCATGAATGCAAGCTTAGCTCAGGAAGGAGGACTCAGAGGCTACAACCAGGAGGTCAGGTTTAGAGAACGATTCAGACTTTTCAGGTGAGGTAATTCCCGCTTCCAGCATAGAAGCCTCGATTTGTAGTTGAACTGTCATTTAAACTGGGTTCTTAAGTAACTACGCACTTGATTTCATGAGCATAATAATATGAAACTATATAGAAGGAAAAAGAAAAACAATATAAAAGTAGTAAAATCAATGATTTCTTCTTGGTCTTGTAGCGTGGAATTTTGTACCTTTCTGTCTGTTTTTATTAAAAAGATAAAATTACAATAAAGTCAAAAGGCTTATTAAATGTGTGTACATATATATTAATAAAATCCAGCAAAAACATTTGTTTTTCTACCCTTGGAGTTCATTGTGCTCTTTCATGTACACCGTGTACATACATGCTTATCTCTCCTAGTTAATTGCAACAGAAGAACAAATATATTTAACCAATTTAAGGCATAAACACAAAGAGATCAAGTTTCACATCACTCTTCCCATACTTGGTTATACATAGAATTCACCTCATCAATATTTTAGCAAACAGTCCCGAGAACAAACCATCCACAAGTATCTCAAAGAAGGATGATTTTATATACTTGTTCTCCTGGAAAACCAGTCTTACAGCTGCTCCGCAACGGAGTCTACATCACACTAATTATCAGTTGACTCAAAGGTTCCTCTGAACTATAAGCACGAACATCAGGATCTGAGGTTTTCACCGTCCGTTCGTTGGTTAGCACCTGAGACTAACGAAGTCAAGTTCACTTGTCATCAAGGATGAACTCCTTAATGAGAAGATTTGCTTTCCACGGGGCAAAAATTGGGTTCTCCCATTCCAAACTCAGCCCAGCTCCTACCTGACCATCTCAGGCACTGCTCTCAAGGAAAAGACCAGAAGGAAAGTCTTGGCTCACTTGGGAGAAAAGCTATCAAAAGCATGAGCTCCCAGTGACATCTCTGAAGGCAGACAAATTTAATCCGAGACCATTTCAAAATGAAGGCAAAAACTCCTGACTTTGAGTATTTCTACTTCCTTACAAGAGACAACAGAGTTTTAAAAATTCATCATAGTAAATCAGTAAGAGCTTAGAGGCTCTACCCTGATTCTACCGGCAATCAAATCCTGAATCCGTAAGCAAGCCTCCAGACCCCCCCACCAAGGGGACCGTTCTCATCACTAAGTTAAATGTCTATTTTATAGACCTTGTCTATTTAATAGACACGGAAATGTCTATTTTCTGAAACGGACATTGCCCCCCTCCCTTGTCCTGACAATGTCTGGAAGATGTCAGGGGCCAAATGTGAACATGTCTATCCCTACAGCATCTCAGAACACTCCTCTCCTGCTGCGTTATGGGGTCTTGGAAGAAGGACAGAGACAGCTGCTGTTTCTGTAAATGATGAGCAGCACTTCTTGGAAGGACAATTGCAAAAGGACAGTCCTGGGAAATGACGGCAGGCTGGAAATCACCCACGCAGTTGCAACGCAGGACGAGGCTTCAGAGCCGCTTCACAAACGCTGCTCATAAAAGTTATCAGTTATTCCTTCTCGTCTGTGAGACCCGTGAGGCAATGACCTTTGTCCTGGTATTGCAGAGGCAAAAGCTGGGGCTGAGCTAATTCAGGCGACCAGCCCCGGGGAGCGCGGCCCCTGCAGGCGAAGCCACGTTCTTCCGTGTTCTGCAGCACGGGCGCTCGGAAATGGCCACGGGGCACCGGCACCCGCGCCGGCCAGGCCACCCGGGGAACAGCCGCGATTCGCAGTGCTCCTAACAACCACAGTCCGCCAGTGCTCCTGACGACCACAGTCCGCCAGTGCTCCTGACGACCACAGTCCGCCAGTGCTCCTGAGGACCACAGT
>NC_081571.1:81371748-81445361 GCF_022355385.1 Mustela nigripes | reverse complement strand
TCGTCAGTGCTCCTGACAGACCTGTGTGCGTCCCAGAATGCATTGGTCTAAAAATGGCATTTTTCTTCTTCCCATACACCCCCTTCCCCAATATCCTTGTCTTGTATTAAATGTTTGTCTCCGGAGACGCCCACCATTGACACACTTGCCGCAGCTTTCGCCCAGGCCACCACCTGTGGAGGCACAGACGTGCGCTAAGCGTGGCGTGCAGCCTCCTCACACCGATCAAAACCATCGCCAGGTCCTGCACGGCGCAGCGATGAAGACACAGGACCTGAGACCCCCCTTAGAAGTCCGCAGGAGTCAGTGTCTCTGAATCAGCCGCCTCCTCGCGCAGGTGGTGTGGGGGGCTGGGGTCAAGACTGAGACAATGACCAACCAACAAGAGCCGCCCCAGACAGTGAGGGCGCTGCGCCTGAGGACTGTCCTGTCTCCTCAGCACGACGCGCTTCTCCCGACTGACTGTTCTCCAGGAGAGCCCAGCGCACAGGCCTGCATTACCATCCGCTGACCAACTCCTCACTACTGGGCTTTTACACATGTGCCGTATTTTTTATTTTATAGAAGATCGCTTTGTTGGTAATCACTGGATTTGTGTCTGATTATGTGCTTCTGACACATTCCTAGATATAGAATTGCAATCCTAAAATAATGAAAATTTTTTCAATGTATTTGCCTACGCTGAGTTCCACAATGCTGGTGCATCCCCTCGAGTGGTGTGTGGAGGGGCTCTTTCTCATAGACCCTTGGCCTTTGGGGCTTCACTATTATGTATTTCTAAAATGACTATAAATAAATTCAATGCACTGCATTCCTAAAAATGGGTCTCTTTTGATATATCTGTAGGGTAGCTGTACTTTCTTTTGAGTATGGACTCTCACTGCAATTTGTTTTCCTACTGAGAGATGATCTTTTCCTTCATTTCCACGAATGCTGCATATTTTAAAACTATCAACATTTTGAAAGACCTGTCCCAAGTATCATATTCCTAGTTTATTATCTGCCTCTTAAGTTTGCTCATTATTTAATGCACTAGTGTTCATTTTAATTTTTGTCATAGTCAATGATCTCAGCACTTCCCCTTGTGCTTTCTCTCCCATTTCGATATTAGAAGGGCTTTCACCACCCAGACATAACTCCTTTTTACTGTGTGACACGGAAACTGGGGGTTCATTGTTAAGTTACTTACTCAGTCTCCTATTTGAGAATCTCATTTAAAAAAAAAATCTGTGTGTGAAATTTAAAATATATTCCCATTGAATGTCGTCTTATTTGAGGTCTGTGACTCTTCCCACTCTAGACCAGGCAGGCCACTAGGAGGCTAATGTCAAATTCTGATGAAAATTACCTTAGGAGTAAATGAAAATCAATCTTGAGGGATAGCTATTCAAGTAGCTGAAGGAATTAGTCCAGATTTTGAATGAATAATGGCAAATTTTCTCCAGTTCTAGTTTTCTATCAGAATATTAACAGAAGGGGGAGCCTGAGTGGCTCAGTCGTGAAGCATCTGTCTTCGGCTCAGGTCACGATCCCCAGGGTCCTGGGACAGAGCCCCACATTGTGCTCCCGGCTCCGCGGGGAGCCTGCTTCTCCCCCTCCCACTCTCCCTGCTTGTGCTTCCTCTCTCGCTTTCTCTCTCTCTCTGTCAAATAAATAAAATCTCTAAAAAAATATTAACAGAAGATTTTTCCTACTATAGTTTTGACTGTGTAAGAAAATAATATGTATCACATCTCAAAGTGAGGCCAAATATGGACATCTGAAAATAGTTGACCAAAAACTGCCTAATTACATTTTTAATGTTTTATCTCTACACCTGCACCCAGTGTGGGGTTCGAACTCACAACCCCAAGATCAAAGCCACACACTCTACTGACTGAGACAGCCAGATGCCCCAGCCTAGATTTCCTTTGACTTCTACCTCTAGACTGAGGGTATAGTAGGTCCAAATGAGAGAGAAATGGAGACAGGACACATGAGAAATTTTTGTGTGGTGGTGGGGCCTGGGTCCCTCCCTAAATCCTGTCAGCAGAGCTTGGCTTCAGTGGTCACCGACAGAAGCCATGTGTCCTCTGGAGTCTGGCAGAGACACGGTTACTGGTTTCGATTCCTAACTAGAAAAAATAAAGGGCAAGGGACAGGCTGGCTCTCTGCTTTCGTGGGCAGCGAAGGGGAGTCACAGATATGCTGGCGTCTGCCCACACTCATGAGGTCGCACCGGCAAAGACAAACACAGGGAGGACAGCCATGTTTGTTTTCCGTCCTGTTTCAGGGAGATGGCTGGAGAGCATGCGTGGCCCAGTAGAGATAGGCTGGGGTACCCCTGACTCCCAGAGCAGAGGCAGGTGTGAAGGACCCTCTGGAGACCCCAGTGATGGGGGTGACGTATCTGAAGAACCCTCACATCCTCACAAGGGAAGGGGTCAGCTTCTTGCCCAGAGAGCAGGACACCTTATCAGGAAACCTCAAGCCCAAACCTTCCAGCTCCCAGTGTGTCTCCTCCTGCGCATCTGTCCCCTCCCCTCCTCTCCCTCCACGTCACTGACACGGAAGAAGAGACGGTGATGAGAGGGGAAACAGACGACCATGGCCCCCTCCCTTCCATGGACTCCCTAATCTGATGCGACACGATGCCAGCAGTGGGTTCCAGATTTCACTGAGATCGGGGTCCTCAACACCTGAGCCCACCAGACCCCACAGGATCTCAGGGAGATTCAGGGGCTTTGCAAACTTGGATGGGAAAATGGTTTGTTTTATTTATTTTTTTTTCTAATCCCAAATGAAATTTAGCAACTTCTTGAATGGTGAATCTAGGCTACACACCTATGATGCTATCATTGAAAGTGATATGTCCCTACACATTGCTGTCACAGTAGACATCTCCAAATATCCCCCATATTCAAATCTACCCTAACATCCTGGCAATGATTATCCGTCACTCAGTGCCTTCTTAAAGAAGCACACGCATAACATATCACAAATTTAATTTTGATAGTAGGATTATGATGTTTCCATGTAACTGGTGTTCTCTGTAATACAGGCACCATCTTTATTACATTAAACACAATTCTGACAAGGAATCCACAGCTACACTGAGGTTTAGAGGGTAACACGGCATAAAAAAGATCAGTGAACCCTGATTTCACACAAGCTGGGACTTTTCATGGTTATATAGGACCAGACACTCTAATCTCTAAACTAAGGCTATGGTTTGTAATATAAAGTAACCACAAAAACTCTATTCCCTTAAAATGGCCAGAAAGCTGATGGCAATGGCTAAGTCTTCATCCAGAAGTAAGGGTAAACCAGCGCTACTGAAAAGACAAAGGGAAACAAAAATAAAATTGCTTGATGTTTGCATCTCATGAATAATTCTTTTCCAACAAACCCAGTGAATACATCCCAAGGCCAGATGTTATATATCAAATTCTGTGACAAAAGAGAAAGAACCAGCATCTTCCTAATGGATCTGGAAGTCATTACAGTCAAATTTTCAAAGAGCATCTATGCACTTGAACTCAGGAATGCATTTCCATATGCTCGTAATGATTTTTTTATTTTTTTGGAATTGTGTCCTTTTTGGAGGCTTTGTTTTCTTCTAAAAAGAATTATCTGTGTAAACTAAGAGATCTTTTTCAAAGAGCAACATTATGTTTGGTTACTTTATTGCATATTCTAACAGAGGAGAAAAAGGCAATATACTACAAGTGTAGCAGTATTGCATCTTTTCTTGATAGTTTTACCTTTTTTGCACAATGTAACTGTGGGAAATGATGCCTAATTTTAAGCCACAACAGGCATGCCTACTCGGGATACAGAATTCTGTGGACGAGTGTCTTCTCACGGTTCCCACCAACAACAGACAGGAATGCACAATCCGGAGGCCAGCATGGGGTGGCGGTCATTAACGTGAAAGACTAACCAATTCAGACATAAGAAATCAACCTCACCCTCCACTTGCTCAATGCTGCGAGCCATCTTCGAGGGACAACTTCCTAGCCTCCCAACCACCGTTACTTCCCTCATGAAAAGCTCAGAGATGATTGTTTAGTTATTACACAACAATTTGTTTGCAACATTTATGCTCTCTGCTCAATTTTAAAAAGTCACAAAGAATGTCAAAATTGAAAATGACTGAACAGGATAGCAATGTATTGCTCTGTATTGATTCTTGAAACAGCTTCACTACTGAAGTAGGTGGGTCCTTCTGTTCAGTGGTATTTGAAACACGAATGCCATTTTAATTTAGCAGAGTTTTTTTTTTTTTTTAAAGAAATCTAAAGCTGTAATGTCTTGTGCCAAACAGAGAAGCAAAGATCTATTGGGTTTATGAGTTAGGCATCAGTGCATGCCATGTTTTTAAAGAACCATTATCTGCTCCAGTCTGGATCTTGAGGCTCGCACTCCAATGAAAGTGCCCTAGCTGAGAAGACCAGTGACCTCCATGCTACTAAGTCCAATGGCCAAGTCACCATCTCCAGTCACTTGGTCTCTTGGTGGTATCTAACAGTTCACAGCTTCCTCCCCCTCCTCATCATACTTCCTTTCTTTGGCTCCTGTGACATCTCATTCTCCTGGTTCTCCTCCTACCTTGGGAGCTCCTTCTTGCTCCTCTACCCTCTATGCCCCCTGCCCTAGAGATCATTTCTGGATCTTTCTCTTCTTCCTAAGCTCCATGGCTCAGTCCCAATTTCTCTTTCCTTCTGTATCAAATCTTTGATTTCACCCATGGTCAAGGCTTTCAGTGCCATGTTTCTATGCTAGTGTTCCCCAAATTGAGTCTGCAGTCCAGACAGCTCCTGAATTCCAGACTCTAGCAACCAACCACAAACCCAACACCTCCATGAAGACGGCTCAGAGGCAGCCATAGCTCTCTGTTCCCCGAACTGTCCATGTCCTAAGCTCATTTTATCCTCCACCTTCTGTCTCATTGGATGTCAACCCCATCACTCCAGGTGTCCAAGCTAAAAGTACTTGAAGTCAATCTGCAGTCATCATTTCTCTTCCACCACTTGGCCATCAGGAAGTCCCAGTGGATCTTCTTCCCATGCAGATGGAAGTCAGCCCCTTCCCACCCACTCAGCCTCCTGCAGCTTGGTCTGAGCCACACCACCAACCACTGGGTTACTCTCTTACCTGAACTCTCGGCATCAGCCTTGCCCTCTGACCATCCATCCTTAACAGCAGTCTGAGCAAGTGATGCTTTTAGAACGAAAGTAGGACCATGTCTTGCTCTCCTCAGAGCCCTCCAATGTGCTCCCATCGCACTCAGAGTAACTCCACGGTCCTCACACAGGTGCACAGACCCTGTGTGATCTGCGCCATCTGCCTCCCTCCTTCCCTTTACTCTACTTAGCCTCACAGGCCTCTGTGTTGTTTCTAAATCACAACACACCCACCCCTGCCTCAGGGCCTTTGCACCTACCACCATTCAGTCTTGAATGCTCCTATGCACACCTGTGGTGTGTGCAGACCTCTGTCAGGTCATTACTCAAAATTCCTCATCGGTGAGACCTTGCCTGTGTGCCTCCAAAATGTCAACACACACCCAGCACCTCCCTGTCTCATTTTATTATTTTCTCCTTTGCATCTGCCATTGTTAATATGTTTTGTATTTAGCTCATTTATATTGTATATTATGTATCTTCCCCAATGCAATGAAGCCCACAACAAAAGGACTTTTGTGGTTTTATTCATTACTATTTTGTTCACAGGAGGTGGCTAATATCCCAATAGATTAATCACAATATTTTTCCATTTGAATGTGTGATTTTTCAATAAATTCTAAACATACTTTGTGTTCTTTGCTTGTAACTTGGTGTTTTTTTTTATAGTCTTTTGAAACTTATATTCCAAAGTCCAAGATCAGTATCAAGAAAGATTATTCTATCTAGAGGTCTCAAGGTGCTTGATCTGCATTTAATAAATCTAAAATTGTATCAGGTCTCACACCACTTTATCCATTTAGACAAATCACTTCTCTCATCACAGTATTCAACCTCACACCTTATTTCTGCCGTGGCAGAAACTGAATCACTTCTTCTAGACACTTCTACACAACCCATGCTTCAAGCATCATACTCCTGCCTGTTAGCTTAATTCCTCTTAATTTTTTCCCTGAGCCTCAATACATTTAGTTCCAACCGTGATTAACTTCAACACTAGCATGCCTAGTTCAAGTACATTTTTTGGGTCAATAACTCAGATGTTTTTTATTCTCATGATCAGATATTATGCTTATATTAGAATTAACCCACATTTAATTGTACTGTTTTCACATTACTGCAACTATGCCCAACAGCTATTAAAAAAAAAAAAAAGAAGTAATGGCATAATTTTGCTTGGATTTCGAAATTCATTCACCAGAGTGACCCATAATTTGTGTTTGTTAAGATTAAAATGAAAACATCCTCCTGTAAGTTCCAGTTCAAATATCACACTGACAAAGTAACACATACAAATCATTCTCGATTTTTAAAAATACACGGAAGGAAGGCCTGAACAGAACACGTCCACCTAGAACCCCTGGCTTCGAGGAGCAGCAGTGTATGCGATTTCTGTTCTCCTCTTTGCATACGTGGGTGTTTTCAAGATTTTTATGATTATAGGTAGTTTTTTCACAATCAGGAAAAAAAAAAAGCCATTTTTACAAGTAGTACCTAATTCTACACAGGAGACATCGGCTGAAATTCTCTATTCCAGCAGGATTTCTGAGTCGCGTACGCAAACTCACCAGAGTCACTCCTTCATCGTTCCTCTCGTCAACATTTCCACCGCCGGATAAGAAGTGTTTGACATCTGTCAGCATGGCCAGTGGTCTCTGGAGCTTCATCTGTCTCAGCGACGTCAGGTCCACTCCTGGGGGGGGGGGGGGTGAAACAGCCTTTCAAACCAAAGGCAAAGATGCTTCTCAGCCTCTGGGGGTCAACTCTGAATTTAACTTCTTGTTCTTTCAACGGTTCCCCTTTGAAGCCTCTCTTCCCCCTCGGAATTCTCACCCAGAGTCTGTATGATTGTTTGGCTCCGCACGCCTTCTATTCTCAGCTAGAAGACAGTCTTGAATAATTTTCCTCTTCTTATACGCCAAAGATGGGACATGCCGCCTTATCCACGGCAGGCTCTCTGTTTCAGTATGTAAATCCCCAAGGGGCATTGCCCAGAGTATTTTAAACTGTTTGAATTGAACTGGAGTTAAAAAATACAGTTTTTTATTCTCTATCATTTCCTGGCCAAAAGAGTTGCTTCCAAAAGAGAGGCGGGTCTCCTGGAGCAGAAAACTGCCTTTGCTGGGAAAACTGGGAACATCTACATAAATCTATGGTTTGGTGAATAGTATCGTACCCACGCTAACGCCGTAGTTGGATCAACACAGCGCGGCTGTGTGGACTGTGGATGTGGGGCCCCCGGTGAAGGGGATATGGGGTCCCCCTTAGCTATTTCCACAACGTCCCCATCTATCTCAAAAGCTTTCCAAATGGATTTCAAGAGATGCTCCAATCGAGCATGTCATGACCCTTCGTGTTAACACAGAGGAAGCTCGTAAAGCGGACTGAAGAGCCGTCCACCCAGCTTGGCCGAGGGGGCGATGGGGCCACCCAGAGCTCAACCCGCTCACCGCCGGCCCCTACCTCAGCGCAGCCTTTATTTTTAACCTGAGATTTCAGGATCCTGAATCTCCACGGTAGCCTCTACCTCTGTGTTCACACCTCCCGTTCCCAGCCCTGGTTCCTGGACGTAACAGGTGTTTACTAAGGGAAAAGGATCCACCTTCTTCTTAGAGAAGATAATCCCGCTGGTGAGGATAATTAGTCCGCCAGCGGCGGCTGTGAACCAGCCGCTCTTCTGAGCTCGCTCTCTCTCTCTCTCTCACCTGAGTCCTCATGGCAAATGTGCAGGTGGGCAAGACACTGGAGACCAGGGCACCAATGCCACTGGAGCGGTCCCCCTGGTCATGCTCCTCTGTGGCCAACCTCTCCCGGGGCAACTCTGGGAAAAGAGTTTAACCCGCCTGACCGCCCACATCCGCAGTCCTCCGGGTCATAACATCCGTCCCAAGGGAGCAAAGCTACCGGCACTCTTTCCGGGATCTGTCCCCAGGGCAGAGAGCATCCAGCCTGCGGCACACCTGCCGCCCTTGTCCCCTCTGAGCCAGCAGCTCCGCCTTGCGGCACAGCTCTCACCCAGAGCCTGGCCTCAGAGGTCAGGCTGCCTAGGCTTTAGTGCTGTCTTGTACCTACTTCTAGTACCAGTGGGAGAGGTGACTTCTCCTCAGCCTCACTTTTTCCACCTGCAAAATGGGGCTGGTCATTCTGGTTTCACTGGTTTTCATGAGGATGAGTTGCCAACAACACGGACAGCACCGCGCCCCATGTTTGGCTGGTGGGCAGCACTCAATAGGCGGAAGGGGTCATTCCTACTCAGCTTTCCGATGCAGGGATTATGGGCCATTCATTTTGTGGTGTCAGGCGAGGACCAAGCAAAATAAACAAAATAAAGCAAAATGCACTCTTTGAGTAATGTGGGTTGTTTCAAATCCTGCGTCCAAAGCAGAGACAGGAAGGACCACCAATGACCAGCTTTGGAATCTCCACGTGCCATGCTGGAAGCATGAACAGATTTCCCCTAAGAGCTGCTTTGAGGTTTGTTAAGAACCAACAAAAATGATCACTCTCTTCTTATTTTTAGGATGATGGAAGTGAACATGTGAGTTAATTTTGGAAAATATTATTCCTCAAATGTCAGTGTTCAATTTTGCACAGTTGGAAGCAGCAGGAGAATCTGATGGTTACATTATTCTAACTTTTATAACCTGGCTCTGTTTATGGGAATGGTATGTATCTTTCAGAGGATTATTGAAACACAGGGTTAAAACTGAACGGTAGAAGAACAGGGTTCAAAGATAAAAGACAATTAGAAACAGAGTAGAGATCTCACTTTAGCTGACTTACGATGTGTCACGAGAAAGCCATCTATTCTAGCAGTGGCTGTGAAGGAATCAGAGGGGAATATTATGACCTTGTGTCTTATTATTTAAAACTTAATTTTGCTTCAGATATGATACCAAGTAAAATGTCATTTCGTATTTTCATTACGAAACATGCAGAAGTCTATTTTCAGTAAAAAACAGAACAGAAATTCCCTCTTTTCTTGGTCAAGCAAAGTTCTCAAGCTGCTCCATGAGAAAAACAACCAAGACTTATTACGGGCACAATAAGTCTATTCTGTAAAGGACAATGAGCCAAGCCTGTCTCTTTTCCAAAGAAATCAAGTTTCACTTCCACCCTGTTTTCTGAAAAACATTAATAGAAGCCCTGATTAGGTTTTTCATTTTGACAGGAATTGTGTAAAATCTTCTCTTTCAGGAAATAAGAAAAACATCATTTGTCTGAAATTCATAAGTGATTCCACGTGATACTAATTCCTGTCACCTGATCACCTGATACCTTCAGAAGGCGTTTGCCCACAACTGAAATCACACGGACACCTCAAGTCAGTCCAAACCCCGTGCTCACTCACCTCCCTAACTCTCCCCGCTACAATAACATGGTTTTTGTAACAATTCCACTCTTCCTTTTCTCTGTTATCCCTTCTTCCCTGGGGTACCGTGTGAGCCCACGTAACTACTGAACCAGTGCCCGGCGATGGAGGCCTGGCTTCTCCCAGCTTCTAGAATTCCTAACTCTCAGCTTTATCTCCACTGTTCGCTTCTTAAGCTCATTAAATCCAAGAGTTGAAGGACGCTCTGGGCAGGCAACTAAGGGAAGCTGGTTCTGGCAAAGAGAAAGAAACACGTTCAAGGCCAAAAGGTGTTTGAACCCTGCACCTGATCCCCCTTCTTCGATCCTGACTAGAGGCCCCACGTGAGGTGGTCCCGGGCCCCCGGGAGTGCACCGCCACCCCAGCGACGGTTGATTCCCAGGACGGCGATGTGGGGACAGCATTCTGAATGAACTCTATCAGGCAGAAGAAATTACACAAGGTCGCTGTGCGCTGGTCAAGCTGGGAGTCCTCTGAAGAACCCTCACGGGGGTAAGGAGTTTCTGAGGCTGTTCCAAAACGAGAAAGCCCAGGGTTTTAACTAAGGCAGAAACAGTGTAACCGGTAAGGGATGTGGACATATCAGAGGGACATCAGAGAAGCAGAATCTATTTGGTGACAATTGCATGTGAGAGATTTAGAAAAGAAAAGTGATGTTCAGATGGTTGGATTCCTGGCTAAAGGGCAAAACAGAATATGGACAGGGCACACCAGGAGAGTGGTAACCCCCACATTGGGCATGTGTTATTTCAAGTTGTCTGATACTCTTGTGTTACTAAACCTTGTGCAGTGCCAAGCAGAAGGTCTGCAGAGATCTCTGAGCTGGGGTCGGGCGGGTATTCCTGGGAGCAGGCAGGCAGTGGGCACAACACGCGGATCGGGGTGACATAAGCCCCACATAGCAGGCGGCGGGATGCCAGAAGAGACCCAGAGACAATAGCTCTGGCAGCCATCCACATGTTGGCGTCTGCGTGTGCAAGCGGCACATCCAAAAGAGACGAAGGGAAAGCTCGGGGACGGTGAAGAGTACGAACTGTCACCGCCACCGCAGGGAGCAGTGGCGCGCAGGTCACCCACTGGCACGGGAGCACGGAACAGAAGGGAGACCTGTCAAGGAGGCAGCGGCCGTCTCTGCAGGGACACTTCCAGCAGCGGCAGAAGCTGCACTGCGGTGGCTCCGGAGAGGAGACCAGGAGCTCAGGGAAGCAACGGGAGTGACCTTCTCTGAAAGGATGGATTTCCCGGGAAGGAGAGAGGGAACTGGCTGATGAAACGGGGCGAGCAGGGTGGAAAGCAGACCGTCTTCCCTGTGTCTGGCATCCGTCGAGGGCCACCCTGTGGCCCCCCCGAACCCTGCAGGGCTTTCTTCCCTTATGGGAGCATTTTATAATTCTTTGCCTTCTGCGAAACCCAGCGGGGTTGGCCTCGCACCACAGAGCCCGGATGCGTCATGCCTTCAAGTAGCGCGCCGCCTCTCCTTCTCCAGCCCGGGGAGCTCAGGCCCTGAGCCGCGGTTAGGGGCTGTGTCCCGGAGGGGACAGTGGGGTGAGCGGCCACTGTACAATCAGAACTTGTGACCAGTGAGTGGTCTTCCGTGTAATCAGCTCGCTCCCGACCTCACCTGCCTTCAGCCACGCGCATCCCGATGGGATCAAAACCGGGGACACACATCCAAACCGGGGGTTTCAGTCTGCTTTTCCTGGGTTTCAGGTTTCAGCCTGGAAACCAGGGGACATGCACCGAAAATTCAAGGATGTGCAGCCACCCCGCCATTAAGAATGCAGTGCGGAAGCACGGAGATCCGAGCAGTGAGGACCATCTCCCGGTGGGTACTCGACGTGTCCGAGGCTATCGGCCCACGCTGTCGTCGCAGTTAACGCTAAAAGCACCCCAACAAGGGGGCCCGGGCATAAATCAAGTGAGACAGCATTCCGCAAGTGTGGCAGCCGACAGAGACACGTGGGAGGGACCCCGGCAGGATCGGAGCAGAATGAATGACCGGAGGGAGAGCAGATGGACGGGAGACTCGGGCCGGCGCCACGGTGAGCGCGGATGGACACGGAATTTAAAATGGAGGAGAGACTAAGTGGAATTGGTTCCAGCAAACATGCATGTTACAGACCCATTGTGACAGCCGCGTCGTGGCGGATTTTCTCCTAACCCGTCGGAGTCAATGCCTCCCCCTCTTCCTGCTCCCTTAATCACATTTAAAATCAACCTCGTGGGGCACCTGGGTGGCTCCGCTGGTCAGGCATCTGGTTCTTGGTTTCAGCGGGTGTCGTGGTCTCGGGGCTGTGGGATCGAGCCCCGTGTCAGGCTCTGTGCTCAGTGGGAAGTCTGCTTAAGGGTTCTCTCTCTCTCTCTCATCCTCTGCCTCTGTTCCCCCACCCCCTGCTCGTGCTCTCTTTCTCTCTCTAAAGAAATGAAAAATAAAAAATAAAATCAACCTCCCAAAGGAATACACTTATTTTTCTTTATAGAGGATAGATAACACTGCTTTTGCAAATACTAAAATTTCTTTTTTTAGTTTTTTTTTTAAGATTTTATTTATTTATTTGAGAGAGAGAGAGCACGAGAGGAGAGAAGGTCAGAGGGAGAAGCAGACTCCCTGTGGAGCTGGGAGCGGGACTCGATCCCAGGACGCTGGGATCATGAGCTGAAGGCAGAGGCTTTAACCCTCTGAGCCACCCAGGAGCCCAGCAAATATTAAAACTTTTTATCAAACAAAATCCTTGGAGGAGCTGGAAAGGCTTATCAGTCAGGTGAGTTCTTTTGCAAAGGAAGATGCTTGATTTTAGTTTTCAAAGAGAAATGTGGGCTGCGGCAGCTGTCAGAGCCTCAGAAAAAGAGCTGAAAGGTGGAAAGACACCAAGTAATGCACGGCCGAGCTCTGCATGCAAAGTCAGAATCGGGCACTGCCAGCCCAGGGTGTGCAAAGGTCCAAAAATAAACTTCGCAGCCGTGGGATGTGCAGGACGTCAAGCTTCCCTCCCCTTAGCAGTGACGGAAGCTGTCCCCAACGAGTCACCACTGACAAGAGGATGACAGACCTGACTGTGACCCTCCGGTAAGGAGCAGGTACTAGGAGTGAGGACAAGATCAGGGAGTGGCACCCCTCCCCCCACGCTGCCTCTGTCACCCCAGCCCAGAGACTCTGTGACCTTCAGTAGGACAGCCTGGCTCACGTTGTCCCTAATGAAGATAATGGTACTCATCCCGCTTTCAGAATTAATGACATAATTTTTTTTAAGAACTCGCTGGCTGCTACGTACTAATTATTATTATTATTCTAAGCCATTCTCGGAATAAACCTTTTGATACAAGCGATCTGGAGGAGGCAGAGAGGGCAGGGAACAAAGAGGCAGCTGTGAGGGCTTTTCTTAGAAGCAAGGACAGAGTCAGAAGCGCTGCGTGGCTCTTAACATTTTTAAACTTTTTTGCTGACAAAAGATCATCCTTGAAAGGACTGGAGTTTCTTTGTTGTTATTTATACCTAAGAAGAAAGGGGGGGAAAGAAAACAGAAAGTGGCAGCCTTCTCCAGCTTGATGCCATATTGGGTTCAGGATTTCAGATACCTCCCACTTTGCCCATGTTGAACTTACTCATGAAATTATACATTTCGGCTGTGCAATTAAACATTCTTTGTCAGGGGACATGGCTGGGAGCTTGGGCTCATCTCTTCAGGCTAGCACCGCCGCTGAGGAACCTGCTTCCACTACGGTACTCTCAAGCCACCGACAGTGGCGCCGGGAGGCTATGCGGGCTGCCCTCCACTTAAGCCCTTGCTCACGGGCGTGTCCTTCTTGCAAGGACCACGGACTCCGGCGACAACACACCTCAGATGACTGACCAGCCTCTCAGGAACTCAACGTTCAGCTGTGCAGGTTCACTTTCGCCCCCTCCCAGTGGAGAACAGATTATAACTATAAACCCAGTCCCCCTCAATACAGGCTTCAGACCCTTGTTAAAATGTCCCTCCACTGCTGGCCTCCAGATTTCTGCAGCCTTGCAAAACGGCACTGACTAAACCAACAATGATCAGGGTGGGAACAGCGAAAGGTTCCATGGAAAGAAAGACTTCACGTCACGCAGTCTGGGGAAAGCTTGTCCATCTGCAGTCACATAAGCACGCCTAAAGATTAAACACGCGCTGGCAATTCTACCACGCGGCCCTTGATCTTTCTTCTGCTTCTCAAACACCCGCCTACCATGTTCATCCAGATAGGTCAGCAGGATGAAGCTGGATTCCGTCCCCTCTACGGCGTAATCCAACGGGATATTTCCATTGACATCCTGGAGAAGGACGTCGGCTCCAGCCTGTGAGTGAAGAAGAACAAACAGAACGTGACGTATGCTGTTAGCAGAGGAAGCCGATCAAAACTCTCACTTCTAGGTTAGGCGGGACACAGGCGCGGGAAGTCTGTGGCAGATACGACCCTGGAGAATCGCAGGAAACCGTGATTACATTGCAAGAAAAGTACAGCAGTTACCTTGTGAGAAACTCCAATAAGGCTAAAACTGTTCAACTGACCTTTGCAAAGGCCTAAGTCCCGACTACTTCCCCCGCCCCCTCGCGCTAAACCCCGATTTCCAGCCCATGACCACGAAGCCAAACCCACCCGGTCATTTGCCTTGTTTCTACACAGCAGAAACCCCCTGTGCCTGCACAGAGTCTCCGTGGAGGTCTTTCCTATGAACTTCAACCCATCTTCCCCAGACGATGGCCTAAGCCCCTCGAGGCCCTTGCTCTCTGTGGAAAGTCATCTGAGAGCTTTTCTCCCCTACCATGTTTTAATAAAGGCTTGGACTAATGGCTTCTGGCTGTTTGTCTTTTTCTTTCTTTCTTTCTTTTTTTTTTCCTCCTTCCAGAAACTATTTTCTGAAAAAAGCACCATCTGTAGATATCAGTGGATAGAGTGTATTAAATATGGCCGTGACAGTTCGTTCAGCTCCAAAGCAGGCTTCGTCAGGCGCCTCGGAGGATGCCTGTCCCCCCACCCCCACCCCCGCCACCCATCCCAGCTGAAATACAATGACAGATGTACTTGCCCTTTGAAAAAAATGTGCTCACGTAAATCTTTAATGAGCGCCATAAAATTTACCAGGCCTGCTTTGCATCTTTTCTTCAAGGGCATGGAGTGACCACGTCCCCACGGACCAAGGCTCCCCGTTCACCTCACAAGTCACGGAACTCAGGTCAGGGAAATGAAAGTCTTCCCCTGTTCCCTGGACCAAATACAATTCTGTGCTGTGATGTTACTGAAGTTCACATACTCTCCGAGTTCCTAACGTGACATGAAAAGGTGTGTGACATTCATAATCTTATACACCAAAATGGGGGATTTTTCGCCTTCTGTTATTTGAGACCTGTATTAAAAAAAACAGCTTTTCTATACCTTACCGAGTCCACACAATGTTTGCAAAGGACTGCTCTAAGTATCCTGTGAAGACAAAGTCGATTCAAGTGGCAAAACCATGTCTATCTTGCTGTCTTGCCTGCAGGGAACTATGCATTCACCTCCCCACCCAGAGGCAACCACATTCTACTTTCTGTAATCATATCAAGCTACTCCTGTATTTGAACACAGTAAGTTCTGTAATGCAGGTTTTCACTTGGCTAAGACCACAGCTTAGTCCCTGTTACTGTCCCTGCCTACTACTGTGCCTGGCCCATGGTAGACACTAAAAAAGGTTTACTGGGGGGGGGGGGGGGGGAGGCAAAAGTGAACTTAGACTAATTATTAAAAATTAAGGCAGAAAACTCTAATTTTCATCATTTTGAACTAAATTTCCTGACCCTTATTTTATGGGTTCTTGAATAAAACTACAAAATCACTACGTGCATTTGTGCATTTCCTGCCTTTGCTGTTTCGGGAGGACATTTGTGACCCTCCCGTCTCTCCCGCTGCTTCTTCCTCCCTCCCTTCTTGCTTCCCTCTCTCCGTCTCCCTCTTCCGTCTCTCCCTCCTTCTCCCCCTCTTCTTTCTTCCACCACTGGGCAGGGTGACAGTGCCCCACGTGCAGGGGGTCCTGGTGCTGGGCCCCCTCCCCCCTGACCATCTGGTCTTGGGAAGGGGCTGCAGACAGGCTGAGCGATGTGCAGTAAGAACACTGGTCCCCTGGGTCCCCTGAGAAGCTGTGTATCTGGAATTGCATACCTAGTAAAGAAAACAAAAATGGAAAAAACCACCATTGATAAGGTTCGCGACTGGTTGTCATTCTTAGCATGACCGGCTCGAGCATTAATATGCACTGTTAGTTGTTAATGGATCCCACTGGAACTGAGGGGCTGAGGGCTTGCAGAGCAAGACTTCTCCTCAAAATGTCAGAGATCTGCCTCAAGACCGTCAGGATGGTCTGATTTCCAGCGTACAGAAAGGAAAAGGCCCATGGGGTTGGGAATCAGTAACATTTATTACACATTGTGCCAGTACTTGTTTGTTTAAATACTTTGAGCCACCCAGTAAGATGAATTTTCTCCGTTTTGCAAAGTGAGAGCCAATAAGTCATTTGCTAAAAATACCCCCTTCACACTGTCCCTCCTTAATATGGAATTGGAAAAATTATAAAAGTATATATGTTCTAAAATATCTTTCCCTTCCAGACTTGATATTCTTAAATACTTCCTTAAAAAAAAAATTCTTATTACATTTCAAATTTCATTCCACGGATGCTAAGAGTCCACTAAACGGTCTCTCAGCACCAAATATCAAAACCAGGAAGGGGCTCCTGAACTGGGCCACATATTAATTACAGCGTTTCCGTGGATACGGGGCTCACTATTTTCAGTACAGAATGTGGGCGCCGACAGCAAACACAAACTTCCATCTCCCCGTGTGCCGGTGCGTGCCTTTCACAGCGCACCCCGCGGTTTCATGCCAGGGCAAGAGAAGCAGGACAAGGCCAGGGCTGTAGGCGAGACTTTCCAACACAGGACACAGATGTCCAAGGTTGTACCTACTCTGTGATACAAGAACATCTGTCTAAGCCATCACGACGTGCTTTCCGAAGCTCAAGCAATCTTTTAAAATAACTGGATGCTGTACTTTATCAAAACAGATGGTTAGGAACTGGCTAAAAACTGTAAAAAGATAGCCAGAGTGAGGAGAGAGGGTAGGCACACATTCTTTCTCATTTATATCCAGGGCCCGGGAACACCCCGGGCCCTGGGAAGCATGTGTGTGAACGCAGACATGCGTTAGTGTGTGTGCACGGGGGCACGCGTTTGTGTGTGTGCAAAGCCTCTTCCTCGTTCTCCTTTCCCACGCCTGATCACCGGGTGGTCCGATTTCTTATACTGACTGTCCTCACTGTCCTTTGTGTTCCTCAAAGAATGCTCACGTTAAGAAAAACTTGCGTTGGTGAGAACAGCTCAGCCAGAACATTATTCTTGTGCCGTGCAGACCGTGAGGCATGCCCTTCAGTTTGGCCTCAAGACAATCAATCACATCGTGATGGATATTCATGAGGGAAATGAAAGTATTCGATGTTCTCTATGCAAAATCCCGCTCCTCAAATACTTCCTTCAGCTGAGGACTGGACGGTTCCTACAGGAAGCCCTGGGCACATTTTCTCTAAGGAAGGCCACCCAACCTCCAGCCTGTCCTAACTTATTATGGTCCTTGGTATTGGAAATGGAACTCAAACATACCACTCCCCCACCTGCCAGATAGGAATCTTATTTACTGCCCATCCGATGACATATGAACCCATAAGGGCACCTTTCCTGTAAATAAACACTGTATCGGTTGCTTTAAGTTACAGTTTAATGTCAGTGAAAATACTCACCACGTCTTTCACTCAGTAATAATTCTCTAACACATTAATACAGGAATTTTAATGAGAGGCACATGGTGGCATCTTAATAAGCAAATGCACTTGTTATAGACTAACATTTTCTGGTAACTCTATTTTGATGCAGTTTCACGTTTAGTCAAATCTGCGAGAACAGCACAAAGAGGCCCCGTGTACCTGCTAGGGGTTGAATGGCATCCCTCCTGCCTCCCCACCTGCAGGAACACTGAAACCGTGATCCCTAGTAGCCGTGAAGGTGACTTACTTGGAAACGGGATGGGTGCAGACATAACTAGCTGAGTTAAGATGAGGAGCCCCGGGGACACACGCCCAGAGGGAAGGTGGCCACGTGAAGACAGAGGCAGAGATGGGGACCACACGGCCAACGGCCGAGGAACACCAGGTGGCCCCAAGAGCTTGACCAGTAAGGTAGGAGCCTCTCCTAGAAGCTACAGAGGGGGCACGGCCTTGCTGACACCTTGCTCAGACTCCTGGCCTCCAGAACTATGAGACCGTAAATTTCTGTTGCTTTAAGCCTTTAATTTGTGGTATTTTATTGTAGCAACCTTAGGAAACTTATACTCTGCCCTTTACCCAAATTCACCAATTTATACTTTCCCCTTATTTTTGCACTCACTCTCTGTTTTTCCTGAGTCTCTCTTTTTAAAGATCGATTTATTTACGTGAGAGAGAGAGGGAGAGGGAGCACATGCAGGCACAAGAACAGGGGGAGGGGCAGAGGGAGCGAGAGAATCCCACGTAGACTCTGAACCGCGCCCGGAGCCTGATGAGGGGCTCGATCCTACAGCCTTGAGATCACGAACCAAAACCAAGAGCCAGAAGCATAACTGCCTGAGCCACCCAGGTGCCCCTCCTGAATCTCTTGAAAGTGAATCACAGGTACCACCTCCCTTTACTCCTAATATTTGAGTACGTATTTCACAAGAATAATGGTAATTCTTCTGCATAAAAGTTATTGCATCACAACATTCAGCATTCCTAAACACTACTATAGAAACCAGCATGCACGTGCAAATGTCCTTAATTCTTCCAAGCGTATTACTGAAAGCCATCTCCCCAGCTCAGGAGGTAACCCACGGGTCCCCCAGTGCATGGACTTGTCCTTTCTTTTTCATCCTCTCCAATTTGGAACAGGCCTTGTCTTTTCATTTAGAACAATATTTTATTTAATTTTTTGAGAGAGAGAGAGAGAATAAGAGCAAGGGAGCATGAAAGGGGAGAGTCAGAGGGAGAAGAAGACTCCCTGAAGAGCAGGGAGCCTGATACGGGACTCGCTCCTGGGACTCTAGGATAATGACCCGCCCGAGCTGAAGGCAGTTGCTTACCCCACTGAGCCACCCGGACACCCAGCCCTTTTCTTTTCAAGGCCTTCTTCACATGGCCTTACAAGAAGGTTTTCGGCAGGCAAATCACAGAGGAGGCAGCACGTTTGTCCCATCGTACCCCATCCGACGGGTGTGTGATGTCCCTTGGTCCCGTCACTGAAGACGTTAACCTTGGTCGCTGGCAGAGCTGAGGTTAGCCAGGTTTCTGCACTGCGGAACCACAGCTAGGAACCCATGAGTGCACGCTGATATCAACAAACACATGAATACCCAAACAGAGGGGAGACGAAAAGCCTCCTCCTTACAACAGAATCCCAACGCACACATGCAGGACGCGTGACAAGGTTAGAACCTGGCATTCGCTCCAGTCATAATCGATTCAGATGAAAATCACCAAGGGAGGTTAACACTATGTTCCTGGGTGCCGGAAAGGCGGAAGTTTGAAGGAAACTTTGATGAGGAATAGAATATTTACACAGTCCTCAAATATCCTGCCACAAAATATTCCACTTAAATATAAAAATGTTGGCGTCTAACATGATAGGGAAAATAGAAAATTCTGGGAGCGGATGTTTCGTGCTTTTGAATTGCAGATGGTTTCCCTTCTTTCTGTAGAAAATTTTGCATTATGTGCTAGCAGGAAAAAAACGAGGTTGTCCCAAATGAATGTATAATGCACGGGCAATTATTTTGGTTCGGAACGCATGCTGATAGCATGCTGCAAGCTTTTAGTTTAAGGATATATGGGAACTGCACTGTGGGATCAGAGGGACAAGGCTTCAGGTGTCCACGTCCTCTGGACCCCAACCTGTTAAAGATTATCTCCAGATTTTTTAAATTCACTTGAGCAAAAATAGAGTGTTTGGGAAGCACGACAATATTCACTTCTGAATTCTTCATGGCATCTCATATTAAGTAAACAATAAAAGTTGCTATCCTACAAGAAATGCACATATTTTGATGAGAAGAAGAAATCTGCATGGGGCTTCTGAGTTAGACATCCATGAAAGTTTAATTGTGTGTTTCCAGTATCTTACATTCATTGAGGAGGTAAGTTAGACCAGGCTGTTCAGAGATAGAAAGTGGGACATCAGAACTCAGGGAGCTGCAAAACACGGACATGACCGTCAAGGGTGTTTGACTTAGAGCTTGCAGAAAGCAGGAAAGGGGGAGGGAAGTTCTCCTGGCACAACGTAACGAGGCTTGGCATCAGAGACGCCGTGCCAAGTGTCGGGTTGCTGTTTACCGGTGTCATGACCAAGAGCAACACACCTAATTCAGCCCCTTAGTTTGCAAACTACAACCAACTATTACTAGTTAATGGAGACGCCAGTTCTCCTCAGTCTAAGCCCAGCACAGTGCCAATGTACAGTAGGCACTCAGTGAACTACAGCTCTCCTAATAAAAGCAATCAGCAAGGAAAGAATACCTTATTAAATGTGGTCTTTGTAAAGATGAGCATGAGCTATGCTACAGCATAAATCACCCATCCTCCCCTGCACACAGGTGTTAGCTGGGTCCTGAATTCAAGTTCCAAAAAGCATGGGCAGAAGGAAACAGCAAGAGAGAAGTTCAGCCCAAGCTCCTTGAAGGCTGAGGTGGTGTATTTGGTTTTGTTGCTTCCATTCTTCCCCTCACTCTTACTGGACAACGTATTTGACAAAGCCAGCAATGAGGAAGCAAAATGATTTCAGTCAAAGGTGAGAAATACTTGTAAAATGTCACGCCCCCAAAAAAAAAAAAAAATGTCATGCCCAGAATATACAGGTCCAGCGATGTTAAAAGTTTCAAGTGCAGCATCTAATGCAAACCAGAAAAAAAAATATCTGAATGCTCTCTACTCTGCTATTGACAAAATGCACTGTGCTCTGAGATGTATGAGGGACTCTTTGTAAGTCTGTTCCTTAAAGAGAACCCACATGCAACAAAACACTTTTATGAAAGATTAAATAGAAAGGTACAGGTACTTCTGGAAGAGATCTCCCAAAAATCTATTCAATCCATTTATTTCCCGGTAATTTACTACTTGGCTTTTGAATGTGTGTCTTCCAGCCAGTGACCCAGGGAAACTGTGCAGACCCTCCACTGCTGCTTACAACCAATTATTTGAGAATGAAAACAAAACTTTCTAGCAACCCTGTCGTCTTCAAGGACAAACTCCAAAGAACCACAAAAGCTTCAAATAAATCAGAACAAAGACAGCAAACTCCTTTTATACAAAGACAAGCAAAACGCCTAAGACTCCCCCAAAAATGAAACCTAAAATCACTGAACAAAAAGAATAATAGGTTCTGACCCACAGGGCCACCAAATGCCATCAGGAAAGACAGAGGCTCATGTTCTGAGAACTACCTATTCTCTGTACCCTGTATCACTTTTCACTTATTGCCGTTGAATTGTGATTGGCAGAAATGCTATTTTTTTTTAAAGATTTTATGTATTTATTTTGACAGAGAGAAATCACAAGTAGATGGAGAGGCAGGCAGAGAGAGAGAGGGAAGCAGGTTTCCTGCTGAGCAGAAAGCCCGATGCGGGACTCGATCCCAGGACCCTGAGATCATGACCTGAGCTGAAGGCAGCGGCTTAACCCACTGAGCCACCTAGGCGCCCAAAGGAACAGGTTAAGAAACTGTTAAACCTTAAAACCTGGAGACACTGAATTGCCACCTCTTTCCCCAAGGCTCTACTGAGACATTCCAGTTGAAAGCCCTATGGCCATCAGGAAGGGAGGGTGTCAGGTAGGGTATGCACCAGCAGATACCTGTAAGAGTGAATTAATTACTCCTGATGAGCACCAGTGAATGGTGCTGAGAGGGAAGAAACCATCTTCCTGCCACAGTCCGTCTCTCTTGTACTTGAGTCAGAACACCCACAGGATTCCTGAGTTCCCATCTGCCCACAATCATGGAAACTCAGGGAACAGAGGCAGAAGATCCATTCATCCCTGGTCTCAAGCTGAGACGTTCCCGTGGGTTTGCACGGTTGGAGCATCAGAGGGAAAACTAAAAGCATGCAACTTCCCTCCTGCTTCTGCACTGTTAGCAGATAATGTAGGAAGCGATACCACAAGGGAATCCTTTCATTCATTAAGAACTATGCATTAAGCCCCTTATTATAATTAAAATGTACTTTGAGATTAATGATTATGAAGTTTTCTGGTAATAAAAGTTTTAAAACCTGTAGGACCACCATTTAAATTTTATAACAGTTGAAATTACATTGGAGGAGATTTTTACAGCTCAGTCTGTAAACATCCGAGGTCAGTAATTACTACTTTGGGAGCATGTAAATATTTACTGGCGGCCCTGCTGCCATGCAAAGTAACAAACCATGTCAAGAAAACAAAATATGTCAGAAAGAAAGGATAATCGGAGAATTCCAAGTGAACAGGTGTGGATAGCACTTACAGACATACTAAAGAAGCCCGGACGTGTTTCTACAAGGGACCAGAGTTTCATGGGTGCATAGCAGGGGGCAGATGTGGGTTCGTGGGACCACAGCCTCAATCCTTATCTTCCAGACCAAAGATGAAAAGTCAACGTGTAGGGACATAAACATAGTTAATTTAACATGAGAGAGATATAAAAACCAGAGAGCCATCTAGAAGAGTCCAAAGGGATTGTATCCGGGAAGAAAAATGTGCAGGGAAGGCCAGAGCTAATCTGACAAGTCTTCCAACAAGTCCTGTAGAATGATCTGGCTTTCTAGATATGGGTTTGCATGACAGATACAAACCAGAAGTGAAAACAATGGCATACAGGAAATAATTTATGTCATGAAACGTGTATTGCCAGGATCATGAAATCATGTAATAACAGTGTCAAGAGCATAGAAAAAGTAATGAAAATTTGTATAAGATGTCTAAAATAGGAGAACACTTAACTAAGGCCATCTGTATGATCCAACTAACTAAAGCATGTCATAGAAGAAACTTGTAAGACCTGGAGATGTACAGCATGTGTATATAAAAAGATGGACACATTATTAAACCACTGCCAACACGGCCAACCTTCCAAATTTAAAACGATGGTGGACACGTTTTGTGTTACACTGGGGTGACCACCCAGCATCCACCTTTTTTCCCTCTTTGAGACTGAACAATGCTGTCTAGCATGTGGCAGCTCTTAACAGGCACACGGTCAAAGCCCTAACAGACACTCGAAGTACCATTTCTCTATTAACTACTAAACTAATACAAATAACATTTCTCTATTAAATACCAAAGTAAATACATGAAGCAGTTCTACATAATAGAATGGCACTCGATGCCATGAGTGTCACACAAGGTAGAACTTGCACAATCACAAAAACAGAATGCTGGGTATGTGTTCCAGATTACCACCAAAATACTTCTGGGTTTCGTTTCTCGTCTCTTCTCTTCTTTTCTTTTTTTAAGACTTTATTTATTTATTTGCCAGAGAGAGAGAGGACAAGCCATGGAGCACTGGAGGTAGGACTCGATCCCCTGGCATCATGACCTGGGCTGAAGGCAGACACAACCGACTGAGCCACCCAGGCACCCCACTTCTAACTGGCATGAATACACAAATTGGTGCTTTTAAGAATCTCTCTTTCCTTTAGTGACTGCCTTAAACTCCTGGACAGGAGGAACACTAGCGAAGGTCAACTATCAGAGGTCTTTTATTCTGGTATCTCTTTCTCAGTACAACACTCACCTTATTTTATTATTTCCTGTGTCTCCCCGCCCAGCGCCATGACTCCTTCACAGCCGTAACTTCCAGCTGACACATGATCCTTTCTAGTCCAGGAGGTTCATACGTGTCGTCTGTGTTGGAGTCAGCTGCCTCCCCCTTTAGTAACTCCCCTACACTTTCCCCAACTAACCAGTCTGACCCATAGGTAGGGATATCTCCACGCCCCTATCCAGCAGGAAGACGTTACAGAAGATGGGACCGTCCACCTTCGACAGCCTTAAAGATTTATGGGTCACAATTGTTTAGGAGGGAAATGATGAGGGAGCAGAAGGTGAGCTGAGGACAAAGCACAAGAGGACACCCTACAATACCCCCCTAAGCCCCCCACCCCAGTGTGGAATATGCGTGACTTTCCTCGTGGAAGTTCCCAATTGTCTTAATGTTAGGGCCTTACTCAGTAAGGGACGGGTGGGGCTAGGTAGGGAGAGAGAGGTAGGGGCCAAGGGATCAGGGGCTTGCAAAATTCAAAAACCAGAGAAAAGGTAACAAACCAGACCACTGGTCCTGGGTGTCAGACACCCGGGTCCTGTAATAGCTGCTTCCCACCAAGAGAATTACCTGACGCTATGAAGGGAGTAAGCCACTGACGGCTTCATCACGAGTCCTTGCTCTATGGTGATATCAGTAGAGGTGTCACACGGATTTAAGTTCCCCGGTTAGCTGTCTGTAAAAGACCACCCCTAAAAGCCATCAGTGGCAACCTTGCTGGGACCCCTCTTGAGAGCTTTTTCTGTACCTTCATCTAATGGAAAGATCCCTTTAATGAGGAACAGAAGCCAAGCTTAGGACAAAGCAGAAGCTGACACCCCACAACCCCCCACCCCCACCATGAGATATAAGTGATGTTCCTCCTGCACTCTGAGTTGCTCTAAAGCTAAGGATAGGAAAAACAAGTAATTAACTCATAGAGATCACAATCCTGCCAGACAGGCGTCTCCCTCATGTATAAATGTCTTAGCAATCTATAAGAACAAAGCATTTCCATCAATAACCAACTAGCTTCCAGAAGGAAATGCAGATACAATTAAGTGTTTTTTTAACTCTCCCCTCCCCCAGACAGATGCGGAATGCAGTGCTCCTCCAGGAGGCTCCCAACTATCTGGTAAAGCCTTGGTCGAGGGAAAACAACTTGAACTTGAGGATGGCAAGGCCGCAGGAATCCTGTGAGTCTTCTTTAACATAAGAAAATCCCTTTGAAACCTTCACTTTTCCTTACCTCCCCCAACTCCCAAGTGTATAATGAGCCGCCCCTCCTGACCCCGGGGCAGCAGCTCTTTCTGCCCAGGGGTCCTGTCCCCGTGCTTTAATAAACCACCAGTTTGCAGCAAACACGTCCCAAGAATTCCTTTGGCCTCAAACCCTGAAGTCTCCACTCACTCTCCTTTGTTCTCGAGACTCACTCTCCGACTCTGTGAGACAAGAACTTCGCTCTCTGACACCATTTTGTTGCCAAAACCTGGGAACACTTCCTCCAAAGGGTGAGTAAAAGGGGACTCTTCTTTTCCTTCCTGAGAGATGTCCCTCTTAGACCAACTCTTCTCATAAGCAGTACAACCAGGCACCTGTTGGCCACTTAAAGACAAAGAGCTCGGCCACGGTCTGAAGCCTCCAGCGACAGGCTTCTGGAGAAAGCTGTGGTCAATCCCCCATTCCTCAAAGGAAGGAAATGCTGGCCTAACCCTCCCCAGTTCTCCTTTCTATTCATTGGCTTTTCTTCAAAGACTTTCCCCAGCATTGTTCCTAGAGGGAAAAACAACCTGAACTTGACAATAGCAAGGCCTCCAGACCTTCTAGGTCCTCATTAGCATATGAAGGTTCTTTTGAAAGCCTCCCTCTCCCCTACCTCCCCAGCTCTCAGAAACCCCCTGCAGCAGCTCTTTCTTCCCAAAGGTCCTGTCCCAATGCTTTAATAAAACCACTATTTTGCACAAAAAAAAAAGACCAAAAACCCACTAGTTTGCACCAAAAAAAAAAGGCTACCAATACATACACACAGCATCAGATAAATTCTGTATAAATTCTAAAATGTGGGGAAGAAGAAAGACAGATTACAAAAC
The DNA here is from genome assembly GCF_022355385.1 of Mustela nigripes. Lineage (NCBI taxonomy): Eukaryota > Metazoa > Chordata > Mammalia > Carnivora > Mustelidae > Mustela > Mustela nigripes. The sequence continues at coordinate 81,419,911 of NC_081571.1, read as the reverse complement.
ACATCAAAACATATTCACTGCTTATCTCCATGTAATCGAATTATTAGTGATTATTAATTTTCTTCTTTTCCTTTATTTTCTTTCAATTTTCTTTCTACAATAAATGTGTGATATTTATACTGAGAAAAATAGTTTTCAGAATAAACAATGAACAAAACTATGAAAGGAGGTGAAAACACAGGACCATTCTCTTGGGTTCACGGAAAGTTTCGAAGACTCTGAAGTCGAAGGTGAGGAAGGAAACTGAGACAAGCCGGCGACTGTCTGGAGAGCGAGCCTGAATGACTCTTGAATCAATGAACGGCCACCACATAAATAACAGTCAACCCTCCAATTAAAAGATACAATTTCGTAAGCAAGCATACTGAATAAGTGTTTCCGAGAAAAAGCTAAGACAAGAAATCATGGGTTCCACGTTAGTACAGAGCCCTCTGTGGTTAGGGTAAATGGAACATAATTTCAAGGTATTGGGCAAGTCGCTTCCATTACATGTCCTGCTGAGCTGCACGTTTGCCTTCGTATTATGGTTTTGTGTGAACCACACAATATTCGTTCACTAAGACCTGCATGAAGGAGCCAGCGTCTTCCCACCGCATTGATTACTCATGCAATTTTTCTCCAATACCAGTCAGGGCACTCCACTTTCTCAAAAAGCATAGTTTGGGGGCGCCTGAGTGGCTCACTGGGCTAAGTGTCTGACTCTTGGTTTCGGCTCAGGTCAGGATCTCACGGGTCCTGAGGTCCAGCTCCAGCCCGGTCGGGCTTGGTGCTCAGCAGGGTGTCTGCGTGAAGAGCCTTTCCTCTGCCCCTCCACCCGCTCCTGGACATGCTCTCTCAAATAAACAAATAAATCTTTAGAAAAAAAAATCATATTTTGTTCATCTGAACACCCCATACTTTGTTCTGAGAAAATACAATCTTTTCCAAGACTATTGGCCAGCACACTGGGAATACAGCGGATATTCTCAGTCCCGACACACCTTGCGCCAGTGGACTCCATGTGTGATTTATCTCTGATGCCTCATAGTATCAGCTCCTCTTTTTTTTCTTCTTTTTTTTTTTATTCTAGAATATTCTATTATAGTTGTACTGTTCCACACCACACCACACATAAGGAGGGGAGACCTCACAGGGTTTATGGTTCCTTGCATTTGAGCTAGGGATGCCGTCGGCAACCTTCCTCGCCTGTCCGTTTCCTCGTTGGAATGACCAGCTTCTCGGGTTAATTTCAGGTCCCCCCTCCACAAGGAAATGCTGCCGGCACGTTTCCCTGGACTTCACAACAGTACCCGTTTCTGGTTTGCCTTCCAAATCTGGCTTCTCTTTTCCAGTCTTCTCTGCAGATTCCTGTTTCTCTAACAGTCCTCTAATTGGCATACTTCAGACCCTCTTTTAAATGTTTCTTTTTTTGGACTTCACATTTTGACAGGCTGATCTGATTTACTCCAGGGCTTCTGTTCCCGTGGGTGCAAATAAGATTCTCTCTCTCTCTCTCTTTCTCTCTCTCTCCACTTCCAGAACCAACTGCCTCCTGGATTTCTCCATGTACATCTTCCATGGATCCTGACCTTGACACGTTCGACCGGGAAGGCATGGCCGTCCCACAGAAAAGTATTTCTCCACCAGTGTTTGCACCATCCCTTCCAATTTCCCAAATACAGAAGTCTTGGAGTCACGTTTAAATTCTCTCTCCTTCTTTAACATTAAAAACAAAAACAAAAAACAAAAACCACAAAACCCCAACATTATTGTTGATTTCACCTTCAACATATATCATCGATATTTCCTTCACTCTCATCACTATACCCTACACCCATAGCGGCTTAACCAGCATTTCCAGTGATCTGCTCTGCCTTCAGTGAGGAGCCCTTAGTCTTAGTCCATGTGTGCCCAGAGCCCTGAGGACAAAGTTCTATTTTTCCCATTACAGCCATCACCCGAAGCTGAGATTTGACACATGGCATGCATAAAATCATTGATGTAAATATGTTAATGATTATACACTAAGAAACAAATTAGCATTTATGCTCACCTTTTACTTTCTCTCCTACACCAGAGTATCAATGGTTATGGCCAAAGAGGCTGTTTTTCTTGTTGCTCATGTATCCTCAGGAGCAAGCATAGCCCTGGGCACAGAGCAGATTCTCAATAAAAAATGTACTTGATGAACGAATGGACAGGTGAATTCACATCGTAAGTTAACCAGAGATATTTTTGAATATAGTGTTTCCATTTTCATCCTGAGTTAGAAAGGAAGAATGATAGCTTACAGCTTATTGAAGATGGCTTTCTTGTTCTAAAATAGTCATTCGAGTTTACACTCATTCAGAGAATAGTTCCTGTGAGAAGCAGGTAAGTCTGACGGCTGGAGGAAAAGGTGACATGCATCTGGATTCAAGGGCCACAGAGCAGATCTGCCAACAGTGTTCTGCAAGGTAGAGAGGGGGCTTCTTCTCTGCACCCAGCCCCAGACCATTGTTACGCCTGCGGTGGTTTTAAGAACCTCTTTTGATGAGGGACAGGGTCCCTGTCAAACTCTGAAATCCCATAATTCTGTTCCAGCTGCTGAGGTCTCTCTTTGCTTTTTAATAACTGCCGTGCTCAGAGGAGGACGAAGAAGTGGTAGAAGAACTCTAAGGCAAAGAATCTACCTTCGAGGTGTTTACAATTTAAGGAGTCCGGTTAAATGTACCAAATAATCCCAACAGCATCAAAGCGCAAGGAAGATGGAAGATACAGAGAGGCGGCAGAGATGGGGATGGATGTGAGCTCTGGAAGCAGACCAGCTCCCAGTGAGCCCCTGCCGGGCAGTGTGACTGGCTGCAAACCCAGGCAGTGACATCACTGAGACCGAGGGTCACCTCACTTGCAGGTGAGACGGAACTGGAGATGGGCAGGAGGGGGACGCGGGATGCGATCGATGGACACCGGCTGCTCCACACAACTGGTAAGTCACTGACCTCTACGTCTGAACCCGCCGAGGTGCGAATATGCTGGCTAACTGAATTTAAAAAAGAAACAGCGAAGTCTCAAAATATGCCATTGTTGAGATTTTCTCATCATCCGTGACCTTCCAATGAACTCTCCCCGATCTCCAGCGTTCTGCCCTCCAGTGTCTACGCTGCCAACTAAACTCCATTCAAAGGAGTCACAGAGAGGGGAGACCCTGGATCCTGGGGGGGGCGACTCCCCGGGGGGGGCAGAGTCTCCTTCTCTCCTCCTGCCACCCTGAAAAGCCTCTTCAGCTTTTACCTGCATTTCACAGCCCAGTCTTGTAAGAGAGATTTTCTAAACTGTCTGGGGTCCCTGGTGACTCTCTGTTCCTCTTAGAACCCCACACTGGCTGAGAGCACCGTGAAGGCCCCGTAAGCTAGAAGGATCTGAGTGAGATGGAGACCCTAGGATCCAAGGGCTCTGCTCTGGGCCCTGCTGAGATAAATGATTCAGTTCCAGGCAAGGCCTGTAAAAGCCTCCTCAGGATGCCCCTGGCCTGGGGATGCCCAAACCCTTTCCTAGGGTCACCCCTGTATTTGCCACTTTCATGATTTGAGAATGGAGGCGGGCGGTAAGAGCATCCCCATGGCTGAGGGCAGCAGGACAGGCAAGCGGCAGGACCAACAATGCAATTCTAGAACCCACGTTGGCCGAGAACCAGCGAGAAAGGAAAGCAGCACGTGCCGCTGGACCTACTTCGCCGGCCCCGAAGAGGAAGCCCTGTACTGCACAACGCCCAGCTGTCCCAGCTGGCCTGCCTTGTCCTTCCTGCTAGAGTCACCTTCTTCCTGTCCCCAGCCGTGGCGTCATGCACATGCCACCATCAAATGCCTCTCTTGCTTCTATCAAGAAATTAAACTTTCAGATTCAGTCCATTCCACTTCCTCTAGGCAAACTGAAAATACGGCATGGTAACTGATTTTCTACTGACATCATTTTGGCTCGATCTTTTTTTTTTTTTTTTTTAATCTACTTCCTCAAGCCAAAAAAGTCGTCTTATCTTTCACTACATACATTCTTTACTCCCATCTCGCCTCCATCTCATTTCTGGTTTTCAGAGATTCTAACCCAAAGTTTTTACTACTGCAAGTCTTCAATTACTACGAGAAGGGTTGGCCAGATGGTTCCCGTACCAGGTTTTCCTGTATTGGCTACATGCCCCCGGGGGGTCAGAAGGAGCTAAGCTCAAATGTATCTTACCTTGTCGTGTCTTTCACAGGACACTCCCTCAACTTCCTCCCCAGTTCCCAGGGCACACGGATCACTGCGTTTCTCCTGAGTCCCAAATGGCCAGTGACTTGATCAACAGCGCGAGGTAACAGGTGCCCACCAGACAAAATGGCAAAAATACGCGAGCGGTCGTAGACACGGGGAGACAAGGTGTGTGTTCCGTGACACTGTCATTTCTGCCTCATCTACACAAATACCACTAATGGCTATTCATACTTCAATCCTGAAATTCTGCTGTATTATCTGAAAATTATAGAATTCTTAAACTAGGAGCGCCTGGGTGGCTCAGTGGGTTAAAGCCTCTGCCTTCGGCTCAGGTAATGATCCCAGGGTCCTGGGATCAACCCCCGTATCGGGCTCTCTGCTCAGCGGGAGCCTGCTTCCCCCTCTCTCTCTGCCTGCCTCTCTGCCTACTTGTGATTTCTGTCTGTCAAGAAAAATAAATAAAATCTTAAAAAAAAAAAAGAATTCTTAAACTAAAAATCTTCAGAAGGCTGAGATGTTATTTATTTATTTTCTTAAAACAGACTCAATCATTAAGAGAACAGAGCCTACAAAACCCGTCGAAGAGTGACTTCCATTTGGCAAGTCCTGGCTCAAACTTTCTGAATTGAATTATAATATACACATAGAAGTATAGATCTCATAAAATCATCACTGACTATGAAAAAAATTAAAGTATAAGTTACCTAACATCACATTTTTATTAATACTAAAATACCCAGATCGGGTTGCTGTAGCAGATATAATACTGAAAAAGAAATAAGGTCGTCAAGAGTCAGGAAGGACAGCACAGATCTCACGTTACAGCAGTGGCCAGAGATACGCACCGTTCGGGGTCTTATGAATCACCGCAAAGTAAGGGAGTAGCCTGCACTATCCTGGTTAATAATGTACTTTTCTAAACATAGTTTAAAGATTGTATGTTTCTTTGTATTTGACTGTGAAGGAATTTCTGATTTTGTGGAGCTTTATTTAGTAATAAACACTGCACCCAAGTCCCCGGGATGAGTTCTGAATTAAGTAAAAAATACTCTGTCACCACATGGAACAGCTAGTGTGACCGGCAAGTCTGCTCTTCCAATGGCCGAGTCCAAGAGGGAGTCCTAATGACTGGAGGCAAAAGACCAGCATCTCTCCATCTGCTCATGCTAGTGAAGTGACTTGATCCTTTTCTCTTCCCCTTTGCTAAAGAGACTCTACACCTGCCCTTTCTCCTCTCATCAAGGAGTCTGTACACAAGCTGCTCAAGGTTCTGCGATGTTCTGTCCTCCCCCTCCGCCTGATGGACACACTTGGCGCCCGCTTCAGATGTCGGCTTGATGACCAGCTGCAGGGGGGCGTCTTCCCAACCCCTCTGTCTAGCACATGCCCTTGTCTGCCACACCAGGGACTGGGTTAAGCTCGTCCCTCTTCTCCCGCTGTAGCCTACATTCGATAGGGACCGTCTCACAGATAACAGAGTCATTATTTCCCGCCATTCAGGATACTACCCATGTAGAGGCTAATCGCTCTTTCGCTGGGATTCCACAATAGCCACTCAGCCAGGGAAGACCTAGAACACCATCTACAACTCACCATCCTGAACCATAAGCCTTAAGCCTTATGCGGGTCCTTCCATCAGTATCATGAATTGACTTTCTGCCTGCGCCACTAGTCCCAACTGGCTTGTCCCAGGTTCCAGGCAGAATCCTCCTGCTCTGAGCTCCACATTTGACTGACGGACTGACTCTTGCGTTTAAAATAGTCAGCTCTGTCTACACGGAAACGAGGCTCCGTCCATCTCTTTCTCCCTTCTCATTACATCTTCTCACCCGCGCCATGTTATCTCTCACGTCCGTGGCCTTCACCTCCACTGACAGCCTCCAACACAGCAGTCCCTTTCCTGGTCTCTTCTTCCACAGTCCTGCACCCAGCCCGGTGCCCTCGACACATACGGCCTGGTCCAGACTGAAAGTCAGTCGTACTGTTTAAAAACTCCCACGCTGTGCTACCCATGAAGAGGCGATACTTCATCATTCCAAAGCTGTTCTTGAGCCCTACCAGTGAAGGCAAGGTCAGAGGAGGGAAGGAAGCTCAGTCAGTAAGCATGCCCAGGTGTCTCTGACCCGGCAGCAGGAGCCCCGGCCCCGTGTGAAGTGGCTGAGGGGCCACAATGGCCCAGCCTTTCTCAACAGGGGCTCTGGCTGTAACTGTTCCTTAGTTCCAAGGCCTGCTTTATTAGGAACATTCCAGAGGTATAGGCCAGTCATTTCATTTGAGAAACATCTTAGAGCAGAGCATCCCATCATAACTCCTTTGCTGCAACGCGGTCGGTAGTAGCTAGAAAACCTCTCAGCTGAGTGCATCTAGTTTAGAAAGACTCAGACGTCCACACGTCCACACAGACCCCCAGAGCTGTCTGTAGTTCAGCTCATTCCATCCCACTCCCGGAGGAAATGCAAATGACAGCCACGTTCCGCTATAAATAACCGCTCTCTTACACTACAGAACTACTCATGGCTGCTGCGTGTGAGAACTGGAAACAGCTAGAGTTACCCAAAAGTATCACAGCCTCTAAACTCTGGAACACTATGCAGCCGCTAAATATATGTTCCGACGAAATATTTAGAAACACAGAATAATTCTGTGACTTTAAGAGACAATATGTGGGGCACCTGGATGGCTCAGTGGGTTGAGGGTCTGACTCTTGATTTTGGCTCAGGTCATAATCTCGGGGTCCTGGGATCGAGCCCCACGGTGGGCTCCACTCTTGGTGCAGAGTCTGCTTGACATTCTGTCTCTCCCTCTCCCTCCGCTTGCTCTCTCTGCCCCCATCCCACAAAAACAAACAAACAAACAAAAAAAAACAAATAAATAAAATCTTTAAAAACAAAAAAAAATAGACAATATGTACATACACAAATTAAAGTATTTCATGTGCATTACACTCACCCACACAATTAGAACCAGGACATGTATTAAATGTTAACATTGACTTTCTCTGACCAGCAGGATTGTGGGTGACTTTTATGTTCTTTTGGTTCTTCTATATTTTCCAATGTTTCTAAAATAACTGTGAATTGCTTCTTTAATTAGAAAAATAAAATGTGTTCCTAAAAGGATATTCAGAAATTAAATCTAAATGTTTTACAATATTAATGAGAATTATTAAAACTTTAATTGTCTGAAATATAGAGGAAAAATGTTGTTTGTCATGAAAAGCACTTCTGAAGAGGCAATATAATTTACTAAAAATGGGAGCTTCAATAAATGAACAGGGAAACCTAAGGAAGTTTCCCTTAGACCTTAGACGTGCAAATGTGTGCTTCTCAAACTGGCCGCGCCCGGGGAAAACCTCAGGTGCTCACGTTTCTGTCAGATTCCCATGAAAGGTGTATAATGTATTTCTCCATTCTTCAAAAAATTTTATGTCAAGTTATAGATTTATCATGAAGCACACATCAGTACTTGTTTTCTGAAATCACTCTTACGGTCTTAATCACTATGAATACTGAGTGAGAATTTTCACCATAGTTCAGGAGGAATTTTCACCACAGACTTTAGCGATGGGAAGGGTTAGGGAATGATAGGTTTACAAAAACACAACATAAGAACAACACCCAATGTCAGACTCACAGAAACGGACAATAGAAAGGTGGTTCCCAAGAGTTGGGGTGGGGGAGACGGGACCTGCTGGTCAGAGCACAAGCCTCCGGTTCTAGAAGAATCGGCTCTGAGGACTGGACACACGGCACGGCCACTCGAAGTATCAACACTGCTTTGTCCACCGGAGTTTCGCCAAGACAGTGAATCGGAAGCCTTCTTACCACAACAGAGTAAGAATTACTGGTCACCGTGGGAAGTGCTGGTGTGTCAATAACCCGCCTACCGTCATCATTTCCACAAAGCGCTTACGTCAACTCCTCATGCTGGACACTTAACAGACCATCTTATTTGCCAAGAATCGCTAACTTTCATGGCCATGAACAGGGCTGAGAAGCCAACGTAGCTCCTTTCAAATTCTTATCTGATTAACCCAAAAAATAGAACCTTGAGTAAAAAAACCTGGACGTCTGCCAGATCTCGTTCTTTGACCCACTTGCCTTTAGATCTCGTGAGACAAATGAACTAGGAGAAACGGTGAAAGCCATCACAGCGATGTCAAAAGCGTTCTGGGCCAGGCCATGCTGGGGTTCCCGCGTGGACAGCAGGCAGCCTGACTGCCCTGAGGCGTGGCCAGGAGGTGGTAAGTGGGTCCACAAAAGCAGGCTGCTCTTCAGGGAAGCCTTACTATAAAAACGAGAGGGACGCCATGGTGACAATGACAGGAAAGACATTTAATTGGGCTTTTCCATAGTTTTTAATTACTGGAAGATCCTGCGACATAACTATGAATCTAAAGGAGGAACCCGACAGAAAGACCGTGGAAATGGGAGATGGAGACGTGAGGCAGAAATCCTCTGACAGGTGGCAGTTAGTGGAGTACAGAGAGAATGGAGGGGAATTTAGCTTCGGCAGGGAAACAGATGCGTTTTCCGGATGTAACAAAAGCTGTGCATGGATAGGAAAAAACGTCAACGGTTTGTTGTTGCTTTTGTCTGCTAGGTGGAAGCTGAAGGCATTCAAGCCTGTAAACTTACTTTGTCAGTGAAACTGACAGCAAAAGGACCGCTAAGAGAGAGATTCAATATTGAGTGTGGGGTCACTTACGTAAAACGTTGATAATGATGCCAGGCCCTCTACCATAGCTCTTTTTGGGAAATCAGATGTACCTTGAACCCTCTGGATGTATAGCTCATTTTCTAGGAAGGAAGATCACCTTCTTAAATAGCAGGGTACCCCATGTCCTACTATTTAACAGATTACAGAGACAGGAAGGATAAAGCATAACTAAACAGTATGAAAGTTGCATAGCAGTCTTTAACCACACCACAGTCTAAGCGACGAAGGAGCAACATTTGGGAATGAGTTAATTTTGATCTATCGGTTTAAGCCCTCTAACACAAAGTAAGCAGTGTGTTTTTGAAAAATCATTTCCTACCTCAGTTATGACAGAATTGTTGGTTTCTCACATTTACTGGCCCCACCCGTTAAAATGATCCGGTCCCACAGTACCCATTAGACATGGTCCATGACACACTGTATCCAACAGGCACAAAAATGATGAATGTCAAATGTGCAAACGCAAAAGGCCAAGGACCGAGAAAACATTCAGAGCAATTTCCAGTAATCATCCCCTTGTTACTGAAGTGAAACAATGATAAAGCTTTCGCTGATCCTCACTTAGTCAATGACTACCCACCTGCTAATATTTTCCCTGTGCCTACTGATTTCAAAGAGTAAAAATACCTTGAAAGGTCTCCTAGTAGTAGGTAACAGAATTAATTCACCGTTTTGTAAATAAAACTAATTAAAATGACATCTTAGCCTTCTGTTGTCCGTTACTCATTTTTTGTAAACACATTTAATAGATGCCCTTTGTGGAGTAAGGTTTATTAAATAACTCCAGGACATGGAATATCAAATTATATCTTCCCAAGTTTTTCAGTAGGAAAGACAAGAAGTCCGAGATGATTTATCAGTAACACAGGTATATCATTTTCTCAAGTAGAAGCAACCTATAGTCTTTTATTCAATTAAATTATTTTCCTAAAATAATTAATACCAAATTCAAGGGATATATTTCCGATGGTTCCAAACACACTGGACTGTTGAAACGTGCAGATTTGCCCCAGCTTGGGAACTGGTCATGGGGCAGAGTAATGTAGCACCTGTGGCCACTTTGCAATATCAGATGTGAAAATTCAGAACCCTGCAATAAATATGTTTCTTTTACCCAAAGTCGTATGAGAAAAGATGGAAGAACTGAGCAAGTCTCCTCAGAAACGGTTCCCAGTGCAGTCCTGAGACACGAGAAAGCAAAGACAAGCCTACCGTCCCTCCCTCCACAGACACGGGATTGCGCAGATTCTGAGTGTATCCGTTCTTCAAGATACAGATTCACGAATACAACACGCCAGAAATACACGTACATAAACATGTTGAAACGCATATGAAATCAAGATTTCCTAGAGAAAAAGACCTGACATGACTTGAGTTCATCACTTATCAGCCTTTGTGATTCAGTCCTGAGGGACAGAAGAGATTCTTAAAATCTGGGACATGGCCCTGTACATTGAAAAATTTTTTTAAAAAACTAGAGATAATTCTGAGTTATAGAACATAGTGTTTGAATATGGAGCAAATTAGAAAATATTTTTAAAATTAGGATAATGTAGAATGAAAAATCAGACGTATATATGTGAAATGCTCAACAATTTATAAAATAAAGTGAGGAAAAGAAAATTCTCAGTGGACAAATTGTAATTATAATGTATACTACATATAATTAAATACATGTATAATTAGATATAAATATAAAAAGTTATAGTGGTTTAAAATTTTATTTTGGGGAAGCAAAACATTTAGATTTGAGATATGTATTATTAATAGATTTCTTTATATAAAAATAAGGATTACATATTAAATGTACTGCTCACATCATAGGAATGCTCTACACTTCCAGTGACAGATCTATAAAATTTCAGGAAACTCCAAAACCCTATCCAAATACGTGCTGGAAATTGTAAAAATACTGAGACTTTTTCTGTATAAATTTTGAAAAGTTTTGCAGAAATAACCATTTTTTGATCCATCCAATTCCTAAAATATATTGGGTTTAGATGATTTTTATTTCACTCTTAAAATTCTAAGAAAGTGTGTATATTGTTTTGCTTAATAAACACCGTGGGTGCTCACTATTCATAGACTCCACATTTGCAGATTTGCCTGTTGGCTGACTTTTTCCGTAATACCACAAGGGCTCCTTGGGCTCCACACCCACCGTGGTTCCTGCACAAGCACGGAGTGGGGACAAGTCTGGTCCGCCGGTGCGCACGTTTGCAATGGGGATCCCACATGACAAGTTTAACTTTCATAGTGCAAAGTCTCTGTTGTGGTCCATTTAGTGTGTCTTTCACATTTCTGTCCTTTTGTTGGCGATTTTGTCATTTAAAATGAGCCCCAAGCAGGGTGCTGAGATGTTCTCTACTGCTTCCTAGAGCAAGAAGCCTTATGGAGAAAGCACGCGTGTGGCTAGGCTTCCATCAGGCACGAAATATAGCATTCCTGGCCATGAGTTCAATGTTTATGAATCGATAGTATATATTTTAAAAGGTGTCTTTAAGGAGAAAGACAGATAAAACAAAGTTCCCACAGACCAGCTGACGACGATGTCGTGACCAGAGGCTCGCGGGAACCGAGTGCTGCACTTCCCCAAGAGCTGTGGTTCAGCATTCACTAATGCGGTGTTTGCAGTGACCTTAGAGAACATAACTACCACAAATAACAAGAATCGAGTGTATGTTTCTTATCTGTCTTCCCAAATTCTAAATATCAGTTTGAAATCAGTGTTTTTAAAGGGGAATGAATGTATGATATTACGGTGAGAATCGGGGTATCATCTGTCCACTCTGGGGACTTGCCATTCTGTAGGAAGTCTGTCATTAGCAAGAGGACAGCAGACCGGGTGCTCAATTTATGACACCAAATCTGTCCCTGCCCTTACTCTGGGGCCTTCAGCACAGATCCTGGCCTCTCTGGGCCTCTGTCCCTCACCTCTAAAGGGCAGAGAAATCTAGCATCTATGCAGTAGGGTTGCAGGAGAACTAAGTCAATTTATCACTAGAAAGCATATGTAGAAACATATCAGACACATAGGAAGGCTGTGCCAAAGTCAATTATTATTACCTCTCAGAGTTTCATAGATCATCTGGCAAGAGTACTGACAACATTCGCAGTACCTGAGCCTATTTCATGGACACGAACCTTCTGCGATCCAATTAAAATAGCAACGTTCCAGTGCTGCGCAGTATTTGATAGCAACACACACAACCACACACATCTCTACTCCACAAAAGCTCATAACACATAATTATCTCTCACCTCACTGAAATTGTTCTTATTATGATTTTCTAAGAGACTTGAAAAAGATGATTCCAGTGCTTTTAACACAAATGCCAAGCCTCTACTCCTCAGTCCAACAAGTGGGAGTCATCTGTGATCTGTGGTCTTTCTCTCAAGCCCTACATCCAACCCCACACCAAATACGGACAACTTGACCTTCAAACACCTAGATGCGAGTCACCTCCCACCACCGCCACCACCACCATAGCGTCTAGCCCGGGGAGTGACAACAGATGGCTCCCCCATCCTGCCCCCCCTTGTCCGCTCTCCACAGAGCAGCCAGAGGGATCTTCTCCAACAGAAGTCCGATCGTGTCACTTCACCCAAAACTCTCCAGAGGATCCCTGATTCACTGGGGGTGAAAGAACACGGGGAAATCCAGTCACGACTCACTCACATGTCCCCTTCTCCATGAGGCCACCCCTTAATACCCTCCGCTCCTCTCCTCCTGGCCTTCCCACAGTTCTCTGTAGTTGACATAACTGTGTATTTCACTCCTTTGCGTATTTGTTCTTTCCGGCTTCTCCCCAGGAGAATGCAAGCTCCAAGAGGCAGGGATTTGTGTTTTTTATGTTCATGGCTGACCCTCTTCGTAAAGACCAGAACACTCTCAAATACTTACACAGTCTCTTACTCATCTGGAATCTTTGGAAAATGGGAAGAATATTGGACAGGCAGTGCTAACACCAAGTCCAGTGGCACTTACTCCTGGAAGTAGAATAAATCTCTCTTTTGAGGTTGTAAACAGGAACACATTCCTGCTACAATTTTTGTGTCAATGGGTTTCATCCATATTTATTTGAAAGTGAATTATTCCTGTGGATAGATGGCTGGGCTGGCTATTCCACGGTGGCAAGGAGACCACTCAGACTTGCTTCATCCACGACCAAATCTCTCAGTGGTGCCCTTACTTGTTTGCTCTTGTCTGTTCTTGCCACTCTCTCTAACGTAAACTTTTTGTTCGCCAGGTAGCATCTAGAACATAGGGGTTATTCAATAAATATCTGAATGATGAATAAGCTGGAAGTTCCTCAAGGGTAGGGATTATGTTAAAAATAGTAATCAATAAATATTAATTCAATGATCAGTAAGTGAAGGTCACTGTAGAATATAACTGTCAGAAATACAACTTTGTACCTGATGTGAGAAAAGAGTCACTGCAGAACCATGAACATGTTAATTTGGATACTATAGATTTAACTCTATGATCACACATGAAATAAAACTAGCTTCTATTTCTCAATTCTGTCTCCCAAAGAAAAGCAACATAATCAGACACGGAGATGTGCAGGTTTTCTAAAACTCCTGCATAATTTCTTAAGAATCTTTGTTAAGATAACACAAGATTTTTTTTCACCAGAAAAAAATCCCAACTCTCATTTCTGAAATAATTAAAATATATTGTGAGGTTCAATGCTAGGATCTAAGCTATAATAAAAAAACAACAGCAACAAATAACTCTAGTAAAGTTTTATACTTAAAGTTTTCATTTTCTTGTAAAGAAATGCTGTAGACACTGGTTTACTAGATGTGAGCAAGACAATAAGATTCAACAGATATCTTTACTGTATGCCTAGCTGGCTAAGAATTAAGAGAAAGGATTGAAAGAAACACCACTTATGAAACCACTTTAGTTAGGATTCACTTGCAAAGTATAAAGGCATATAATTTCCCAGAAAAAAAACTAGCAGAGTAGAGCTCCACACGACATCTACACAATCTGTTTTATAAACTCTGTCACCCACAACCTTAGTCTCTAATTATCTTGTAACTCCAGGAAAATAAAGGGTAACATACATACATATTTTTTTATCAACCAAAGTATTACATATTGTGAAATAGTAATAGTTAAATATATAGCCTTTGGTATGCTGTCAAATCTTCCAATGGTAGAAAACTAAATTGCTTTACTTACTAATACAAGCAGCAGGACAATGTCAGGGTTATCACAAGCGCAGGCGATGTGCATTGGTGTCCAAAAGTCTTCATCCTGGTGGTTGACATTGACCCCTCTGTCAATCAGAATCTCTGCAATGAAGGCATTATCATACCGAGCACACTGAAAGAAAGAAAAAAAAAAAAAAAGAAAGAAAGAAATGTATTTCAAATGATGATAAGGTTCATTGCAAATGTCCATAGATAAAGACTTCAATGCCAATTTAGAGGTTGAGAGATGGGACTAACGATGCTCCAGCTAACCTACAAGCTAAGGGGCAGATGGGGGTTGGAGGATTCAAAGGGAAATGGCATCCACAGACAGTAGAAATAAAAATGAGAACATAGGGACAGACATTAAGAAGGAGGAAAAAATTTCAGTCTTTGTGTCCTCGTCATTTTTACAAAAGATTACCAGAAAATCTCGGACCGCTTGCCAGAATTATCTTTCTGAAATACAAATCTGATCATATGAGCCTTCTGCTCTAAAATATACATATTTTGTTATTCAATTTTGTTGACGAAAAAAGTTTTACCCCCTTATTGCATCCAAGACAGATAAGACCCGTCATGGTCCTTCTAAACGCATCCCCCATCATCCAAACGCAGCCTTCAGCCTAGCTGCAAAAGATAAGTCAGTACTCCAGGGTGCCATCTTGGAACAGTTAACTATTGGTAATTTCAGAATCTTCTAACATGAATTTTAATCATTGTGTTTTATAGAAATTTCATAGTCTACTAAATCAAACTCTCCAGGAACTTGTTTTGCTCTTCTATTTATTATTTATAGGTAAAATTTATAAAAAAAATTCAAAGTCAGGGCTGGCTCCAAGGGTACACAATCTCCATAGTTGTGCTTAGGCAGTTCCTGCATTTGGTTTAAGGCTCCACTGTTGTCATCAAGAACTTTCAATAGTTATTGAAGAGTCCCACATATTCACTTGCCCTGCACCTTATAAATTATCCTGTCCTAGTATAAGTCTGATATTTTATATCTATAAGCTACATCAGTTCCAATGCATGTTAGCTAAATTAATATTTTAAGAAAAGATTTAAGCTAAATAAGCTAACTACAGATCAGCAAAATTTCTGAGTTGATAGATACATGTTTCCCATAGGATTTGAATTCATCCAACAGTTTCCCCTCCCACAGAGAAGTAGTAATCAATGCCATCATTGGAAATAGCATCATGTCAATGTATCAACTATTCCTGGACCAGACAATTAAAAACAAATCATGGGAGGGCTTTCCCTTTTGAGTAACAGGGCCCAGACTGGCATTCCTGCCCAAAATAACTGCAACAAAAGCAAAAACTCTCAGACAAAATATGACTTCCAAGAGCTGGGAAGAAACAATGCAGTCCTACTGCTGCTGTTATTCCAGCTCCCTGGCTTGAAGGGCTTTCCAAGCTGCAGCACAGTGAGAAGAACCCTGGTCACCCAGGGCCACTTAAGAGGAGACTGAACTGAAAGTCCAGAGACTGAGCTGGCCAAGATATAGGACAGAGTCACAGAAAGATCAGGGCTGCACAGAGAAAGGGGACTTCAAAGGTCTTCTACCCCCACCTAGAAATACTAAACTCCAGTTCTGAAGGGCTCAAACTGCTTCCAAATAATTCAACACCCCCCCAAAGAGAGCTCAAGGTTATTTATAGAAATATGAAAATATTCAGTACCCAACAAGGCAAAGTTCACTATGGCAGCATCCAGGAAAAAAAATGACCAGATATACAAGACAACAAGCAAACAGGACCCACAAAGAGGAGAGAGGGGAACAACGGGAGCCAACTCGGAAGCAATACACTTGTTAGAATGAGCAAATCTGCATGTTAAAACTGTTACAATAACTACATTCTGTGTGTTCAAAAAAACTGGGAAACTGTTGAACATGGTAAGCAGAGATATGGGAGACAGCAAAGAGACTCAAATTTAACTCCTGGTGATGAGAACTACCAGGGTGGAGATAAAAAATACACCAAAGGATGGGATTAACAATGGACTGGCTATTGCAGAAGATAAGACTGGTGAACCTGAAGACGGTAACATAGATTACACAAAGTAGGACAGAACAATCAATGACTTTCAATAAGTGAACCAAGCATCGGTGAGCCGTGGGCAATCTCAGACAGTAACCAAATAGACTGATAGTACCGGAAATAGGTTTTACAGAAATTGATTTATATTTTCATATTATTTAATTTGCATTAAAATTAGTGATTACAAGATAGCCAGTTTTTAAAATTAGGTACAAGGTTTGAACTGGTATTTCACCAAAGAAAAAAAAAGACACATGAATTGTGTTTCCCAATCATGATGCAGTCATGGAAGAACATCCCTATCTTCCTCCAATATCTGGTGGTCTCAAGACCGCGAGTGGTGAGCACGGTGCAAAATCATGGTTCAGGTTCCACATGAAAGAAGATGCGGAGGCATCTGTATTGGGATGCATGGAAGCACCTGGGGCAATGGCACACGTGAACTTGGAGGGATTGGTTCCGGTTTTGAACCATGACGTTTGCCTTTGTGAAGTACTGTGTCCTGTATAACAGTAACGAAGATGCTAAGACCCCGAGTCCCATTCACAGGAGCTGCAGGTTTGGGTCCAACGACTAGTAAGATGAGGATCAGAATCTAAAGGCTCAATAAATAGGTTTTAGAATTAGGGCCTGGATCCAATTTCTTTCAGGAAATTCACATGCTGCTAACACGTACTCTGCTGTCTTTATCTTTTTGATAACTCCCTGCAGAATCAACAGTGATAGGACCTCCTCCTTCCCTGTCTTTCAAGACCCCCTCCACCCGCACCTCAGGAACCCACATTTACAATTCAAAGATACCTACAGTTTGGCTCTTCCCTGTCTTTTACCAAAAAAGAGTTAATTAGATACAGTGTGGAAAATGGTATCAGCCTCTCTCAAGTAATGTAATTTTTAGACTCACATTTCAGAGGATCATGAATAATAATTTGACAGCAATAAATACCTTCTAATCACACTTGTCTGAAAAGATTACGATAGTTGAACATTCCCGTTACAATGTTCTTACAACATTATTGTTAGATAGTAAACCTCATTCTCACTGGAAAGGATTTTCTTCCAGCTAGCAAATCTTTCTCCCAATTTAGGCCGTTCTTCATCATTTCAACCAATTTCTGGCAACAGTTTATTGCAGCAAGAAGGTGGCTGGACTGCCACTAGGTCCCCTTCAGAGAGCTCTGAACGCAGCAGTCATCTCCCCCAATCCACCTGTCACCATCCCCTGCGTCTCCAAGGTCCAGACAGGACAGGCTACATAACTAGTGGGACCCAGTGCAAAATGAAAAAGTGGGGCCCCTTTTTCAAAAATGACCAAGAATTTGGGGGCATCTGGGTGGTCCCGTTGGTTGAGCATCTGACTCTTGATTTTAGCTGAAGTCATGATCTCGGGATATGAGATCGAGCCCCATGCCGGGCTCTGAGCTGAGCATGGAGTCTGGTTAAGATTTTTCTCTTCCCCCAGCCCTTCCCCCATGGTCTCTCTGTCTCTCTCTCTCAAATAAATAAATACATTTTTTTTTTAAATGACTAAGAATTTTAAGAGGGTGACAGCAGAGTATGGAACCAAGCATGGGTTCAGTGGAGCCTAAAGCGACCATGTGGACCCCGTGCCTGTGAAGCTGTCCTTGAACTGCCAGATCTCTTCATGCACCCCGCCCCCCAGGTCCCTCAAGTCCACACACTGCACTTCCTTCCAGCGAATCCCTGGAACCTAGTCTGTTTCAAATAAGCCTTCCTCACCTAGAAATGTCCGTAGAACCTAAATCTATTTCTGTGGAAACACCATCTCTCCTGCAGCCTCCTCCACGGAGCAAGTAAATTTCCATCTGGCCCTGAAAAAGCTTAGCCAGTTTCTGAGCATATTGATTTTTTTTTTAATTTTTATTTTTTAAGTAAGCTTTACACCCCAGTGTGGGGCTTGAACTCACGACAGCGAGATCAAGAGCCCCACGCTCCATGAACGGAGCCGATCAGATGCCCCTGAGCTTACCGATTCTGATAGATTCACTATTCATTCACCTTAATATGCTAATTTCAAAGTCACTCGATCCTTACATCCTAGCCCTATTCTCCCAAAAAGGTCTTTCTCCCCTTTCATCAGAGTTCTCCACTTTCATCCCCTACAATCACAGTCGTCCCGCAGTGAGCACACCAGTCACGCTGGGTTACACACCCTCTCTGGAAGTGTAGAAGGCTCTCCCTCTAGGCCCCCAGAAACCTCCACCGCATTATACATTAGTTCCCATCCCCTGGCTTGCCACCCCGAAGACTGGCTTCATGCTAAATTACTAAATCCCAATATCCCAAATGTGATCAAAACATTCCATTCTGCCTCCTAACGCGTATTTAGAGAGCAACACCACAAACAGCTCCTTCCTCCAACACTGTTCATTGAGTTGCCTAGGATTAGTGAGAACAAACACCCCCCACACTAACCAGCAGTCCACAGCTTCTCAGGGAATGCATTCTTTCACTGTTTGGAATTGTTTGTAACCAAAGGTAATTAATGTCTCTCGATGTACAAACTCAATACAATGCATATTATTGATTCAGCTGAAAAGACCCTAAAAACCAAAGAAACCAAATTAACAGACACAATTTTAAACTTTAAATGTTTTGTCTTTTCCCTACATCTTGTCATAAGGGATCTTTTATGTATTTTAGTTTTTTGGTTGGCTAACGACCATATCCTGAACAACTCTGAAATCTATCACTCAGAAAATTCAACGTTTTCTACAAATGCTGAATTCCCACATTAAACTCCTTGTTCACACATGGAAGTTATCTTTTGCAAGTTTTTGGTTTTCTTTTTTAAAACATGGGTCAAACCTGTCACATTAGTTTTCTCACTGTCTATATATTTTCAGGGCACACTTCTCTTTTTTGCTCCTCTGCGCAGATTTCACAGCCACCAGGGTGGGAGAGATGAGCAGAGAGTTACCAGGACAACATTCAGTTTGATCCCGATATCAGTTATCGAGTGGGTATCACGTGCTAAGCACAGTTCCATTATTAATCAAAAAAATTCTCTCTGAACCCTCCAGAAGTGGAGAGGAGAGGGGAAGCAACATGACTTATGCATCAAATTGGATTAATCATTGTCCACTTTTCTTGTCCTATATTTACGGGTTCCCAGTGGTTCAAAAACTGTCCTACAACCAGAGACAGATGGAGAAGAGACAGAGATACACAAAGAGAGAGAGAGAGACACACACACAGAGATATGTTTCAGTAGGAAAATGAATTTGAATTTGCTGCAATATTTAAAAATCTTTGAAATCTCTCTAGAACTCCCATATGGCCCCTTGTACTGAACATCAATCCCCACCAGCCACCTCTTTCAGCCAGTGCCGAGATCTGTACAAAATCACTTCCACTTCCCTGCCATTATATCACACTGAAGGATCGCACTCATTATAATGTCATCTTGAACATACTTATCATTTTTGCTTTTCATGTACAGATGGTCTCTGACTTACAATGGTTCAGCTTATGAGTTTTTGACGTTATGAAGGTGTGAAAGAATTCTGAATTTGGATCATGTCCGGGGCTGGCGACATGCGGTTCGAGCCCCTCTCATGAGGCTGGACAGCAGCCGCGGCTCCCAGGCAGCCATGCTGTCGTGAGCAAAGACAAGTGGTACCCTGCCAACCACTCGGTACCCATGCAACCATTCTGTGGTATCGCTTTCAGTAGAGAGTGCAATAAATTACATGAGATATTCAACACTTTATTAGAAAATGGGCTTTGTGCTCAATGATCTTGCCCAGCGGTTAAGCTAATGTTGGCTTAGCCAGGTTAACTACAATGTTTGGTAGGTTAGATGTATTAAATGCATTTTTGACCTAATGATACCTTCAACTTACATGATTTATCCCGACATAAGCCAAATAAGATGTGTTTCTTCTCTCTGGCAAATACTTGTCCTACAGATTACCTCTCCATACATAACCTAACCCTCTGAGCTGAGTTATAGCTCTTATTTCCACCTGCATTCCAAGCACAGATATCTTCCAACCAATTGAACCAAACTCAAATTATAAAACCAGCTATTACTAAAGAGATTCAGATGTACCAGAAATTTTAAAATCCTAATAGGTCTTCTATCTAGAAATTTTAAAATCGTAATAGAACTTCTATCCTTTTAAGTGACTGCAAACTCTGCACCTTCAGCTGCAATCTCAGTTTGCCTCACTTTGAATCACCAAGATTTTACCAGGCAATGCTCTCTTCCAGGCACTGCACTTGGCAATATACAGGTCAAGTTTAAGGACATAGTAATATCCTTGGGAAACAGACAATCCAGTTGAATGAGATTGAGGGTGTTCAGAGCATTCTAGATTCACAGTGGATGGGTAGCTAACACCCTGATAGAACTGGACACCCCAGTATGGGACACTCTCAACAGGTTTTGAAGGACTCGGTGGAGGAGGGAGGGGTGGAGACATTCCTAATCCGTTAAGAATTCACTGAAACCCTACCCTTGTGCTTAGTGCTGTGCCAACCCAAAGAGTTGGTCATGGACTAGATACTGTCCCCAGTCAATAGCCTCAAAATTCAAGAGGGCAATGCAGCCAAAGAGAAGTATGATGGACAGGTCCAGTGAGCTATGGGGGCCATCTCAGAGGAGCACCCCAAAGTAGGAAACAACAAAACAATCAGGAGGAGGAATGAAATGGCTCTTCGAGGAATTGTCATTTTCATGGAAGGTCTTTCTGAGAGGGTCAGTTTCAGACTGAGCCCTCAGTGAAAACCTTTCTGGCTGAGACATACAGCTTCCCTGAAGAAAGGCTCTGTTCTCTCAATGCTGGTCAACTGGATTTTTCTCAAAGCTCACAGTTCAAAGACATCTATAAAAAATTCCTTGCCCAGATTCTAATTCTTTATAAATGGGGTTCTGTGGTTGCAGAGACCAGGTGAAATAGAACACAAATCTCACTGGTAACTTTACCAAGGAATTTTTCAGAATTTGCTGTTGAATGAACCAGTCCTGTGTGCTGTATTTACTCAAAAATGGTAAATTCACTCCCCTCAGTCCCTGGTGGCATTCTGAGAAACACACTTTTGTTGCCTTCTTACCCCTAAGTCATGCACCCACGCAGTCCAGATAAAAATATGCCCACCACACAGAACAAGGTCAGGGTTTTCATTCAAGATTTAGATGGATGCTGTACTCATGATTGAAGATCCTAGACTTGGGCTTTCCAGTTACGGATGCCACGATTCTCATGGACCAAAGAGATGCTGGATGTTAAAAAGTCCAGCCAGAAATTTGAATCTTAATCACTTCCTTGGAAAAAATTTAAAGAGTCACTATTTCCAGGCCACAGAAACTGCTTCTTGCTTCCCAGCCCTTTCCAGCATCACCTCATGGTTGGGCTCTCCTGCTCATGGACATTCTCGTTTTGTGTCCGTCTTGCTCCTTCACTTGCCTCCTCGCTTCCTGTTGCCCCATCCTGTACGGATGTCCCCCAGTCCTCATCACCCAAGAAAATCCCAGGAACGGCCCCTGGAGAGGGCACATTTTCTTCTGCAATGATGCATTTTCTCACCAGCACTTACCCTCACAGCTTTCCCCCCTTCCTTTCTGGGAGAACAAAGGAAGGCGAAGTTACACGGTCAATACCCAGATGCTTCGGAAACGTCCATGTATCTCCTGACCACTTTTGCACTCTAACACCTAGACCAGTTTTAAAATTAGATCTTTCTTTAGACATTTCCTCCACAGCCCTAATATTCTGACTCTTTTCAAAATATAATATTCTCTCCTCCATCGAAAAGATACAAAGATGTGGAACAGCTGCCACTGTAGTATTTTGCTAATTATCTCGGCTTCTTCCAGATCCTAAAGCTTGAAAGATGCAGAGAGAGAAGCCCAATGAGCTGCCAATTCAGACACCAGAACTTCTTGGAAGAGCAGGAAGTGATTAAAACAGGTAGTGTTAAGCCTCTAACAAAAATGCAGTCTTAACTAAGTTCATTAACTTCTTTGATCACATGAAGCACACATGTCAAAAGGAAAAGACTTTGCCTCCTCTCCCCAGCCTGAGTCACTGTTAAAAATTTCTGGTCTAGCTTGGAGATTTTCTCTGCTTTTGCAAAGAATGTCCCCCTTTCTCTCTTGCTCTCTCATCTCATCACCAGATCAAAGAAAGAGTAATGTCTATTTCTAGCACATTCCATTTAAGCCTCACTGTTCTGCTGCTGTCACAAGACAACACTGAAAGAATTTGCGTTTCATGCTCCATTCGCGAGGGTTTGGTCACTACTGGAAGCTCCTTCTCAAGAGCTTATTTATTAGAAGTCTTAACATTAAACCCCCACACAGCGGTTTAGCAATACCTGTGTGATTCTGTTTCCAAATTCACAAATATAATGTCTTCCCGAGACTTAAATCTGTGCTGTCGGCTGCTGCCCTTACCTCCCCTCTGTCCATCACGGGACGTGATATCTCCCCTAGGTTCGATACATGAATTATTTACAGAAGGGTGGGCAAACAAGCTGATCTGGAAGTATTTGTCAAAAATTTTGATAGAAAACAAAATCCCTGTGCGGGATGGGAATTCTTAATCTCCAACATCAAAGTTCTCCTGGTACTTCTAAGAGAAATGCACTGAAATCTACTCTTGGAATCAAGAACTCAATGAAGAAGAACTGAATGAAATCAACAAAACTCTAGAAATCTCAACAATTTCCACTGCTTTTTCTCCATGGCCCACACAAACAGATGGTGCCTTTTTCTCAAAGGCGTCGATCTAAGCATCTCTAATTAGAGCTTCGGCATGGATAACACATTAGGATTCCTAACGCAGGATGCCCCAAAGGTGGGGCTGACAGCCCAGACCCTCACCCTTGATGTTTCAGATGGCTAAATTGCCTTTTTCAGCACCTAAGGCATGCTGAAGCCCTGTAATTTTGTCTCTCTGGCAACTCGCAATTTTTCATTTGCTTTTATTTACTCAGGAACCCCAGGAAAGGAAGACTCGGTGCTGACCCTGGGGTCCCTCGGCCGTCCCCAGGCTTTCTCACATGCTCCCCAGCCCTGCCTTCCTTTTGTCTGAGGCTCGCAGCCCATGCCTGATGGTATGAAAATGCAACATAGCTGCCCCAAACGGAGGGTTGAGAACGTGTTTCCCTCTGCCTTCTCCCTTGAATCCTCTCTTTTCGTTTTCCTTCTGATTCCACTATTTCTGAGTCTGTCTACTCTGTGATCTGGGCCTCAAATAACCGACCTCTCATTAGCCAAAGATGCCCTTAAGTCCTGGGGCCCATTCGTTTATCCGTTCATTCACGGACACCCTAGTGAGCATTTCCTGCACGTGACCAGCCAAGGATATAAGCGTGCCTAAGACAGTCACAGGTTTTGACAATGCAGTCTAGCGGAGAGAGAAGACACATCACCCATTTATCACGGCCCATCATGACAAGATCTGCAGGAAGCAAGGATCGTGCGCTTGGAGAGCTTGGATGGAGGAGTAATTGCGTCTGATCAGGAGGGTCGGAGAAAGTGTCAGGACTCTTCTCCCAGTGCAGGATGGCCTCTTCATGGTCCTCTGCCACGATCTCCTGTTTACCCCCCCGCCCCCCCAGGTCGGCCATAGCCAGTGGTTTACTCTTCTCCCTCCCTGGGAAAACTAAACTCCATATGGGCAGAGAATGTGTTCTGAATCTCTGCATCCCTGAGAGTGACCATGGCCTCAGACATTAATTAATTAAGTAGTTAATGCATTAACTTTCCTACTCAACAAGTCTACTGAGCAGGTACCAAGAGCTGGGCACTCCCCTAGGCACTGGGGATACAACAGGCCAAGACTATGCCCAGTTCTTGCTCTCACAGGGGGGACAGTCTAAGAACTAGGATGTAATCACATCAGTCTATAATCTGTTTGGTGGCACCTGCACACTACAGGGAAACTAGACACCAGATGAAAGTCGAGTTGATTGTAGAGTGGTGGTCATAGGCTGTTCTTTCCTATAGGGCAAGCCAGGGAAGGCTGCTCTGTTAGATGACTTCCAAGCAGAGACCCAAAACGAGTGAGGGCATGAGCTGTGTGGACACGTGCAGAGCAATGTTCCAAGTGGAAAAGATGGGGGGTGGGGGGGATGCACCTGGAGGGAGTAGGGCGGCAGGACCCAGCAAGGAGCTCTGAGAACAAGAGGGGAGGAACCGAGGTGGGGCCATGGCCAGGGCAGGTCATGATATGTCTCTATGCAGGACTTTGGGTTTTTCTTTGAGTGGAAAGGGAAGTTTCTGCAGTATTCTGATGAAACAGAGAGGTTGAACTGACTTCTGTGCGGCAGCACCCTGCAGGGTAGGCAAAGATGGGACGGGAGAGGAGAGAGGCTGCTGCTTATCCTGAGAAAGGGATGAAGCTGTAAGACAGGGCGGCAGGGGTCCAGGGGAAGGGACAGAGTGGCATCTGGCTGTAGGTCGGAAGACCAGAAAGCAACCACTGGCTTGACTCCTGGCAGAAGGCATTTTATATGTTCATTACAGGCAAATGCATTTTATATATACAGTTGTGGGTCTCTCTCTCATACACACACATGCTCAGTAATAACACTGTTGGCAATATTAACAATGAATTCACATCGTTTGTTTACAGAGAAGGTCTGTCTTCCAGTCGTTGAATTAGAAGGACCGTGTGCTCTCTGAAAACTGAAATGAGCCCCTTTAGGTATCACTGGGGAACCGATGTGGCAAGAACATTGTGTGTGTCTGTGTCTCCAGTCAGAGGCATATTCTGTCAGAGGAAAGTCACACAGGCATATTCCCAAGCACACAGAACTACAGTGAATAAAAAATTAATTTATATGAAAATGCATCCTAAATAATACACTGTAATGTAGCTATTGATCAATATCTAACATATCAAAGACACCTTATGGCTGACCAGTTCTTCTCCTTTCTCTCTGACCATCACAATGCAGCTGTGATATGTATTCATCCCAGTAAATACTCTGAACACAGTGTTCCAGATAATATGCCCATTTCACAGGTGGGAAAAACAAGCCTCAGTGAGCTTAAGCATCTTCTCAAACTTCATGAAAGGTGTAAATGTACATGAAGTTACATATGAAAAGAAAAGATCAAAAGCCATTGGCATGGGTTCGAATTCTCTCCTGATCCTCTTCTAACAGGGGGCACAGAGGCAGGTGTAGACACTCCCAAGAAAAGAAAGCAAGGCCTGGCCTCATCTCCTTCTGAACGTGCTGATCACTGGGTCTCCTGGTAGGAGATAACCATGTCAACCAAGAGGAAAAGATTTGCTTGTGCGAAGCTGTTAGCACGTCCCTAGTCAAGCTAGCATTTCTTATCACTGTTAGACCTGGGATCTAGGAACTAAGGAGGCATACATAGCTCCTTAGCAGTTTCATATAAGCCCCGTAATGATTGGAGTCCAAAATGGAGAGGCTTCAAAGCCAAAACCCTCCAGAGAAGGAAAAAGTTATCTAGAAATCTCTCTTTTCATCTCAATTAAAGCTGGAGAGAAACAGTTGACATTTCTTCTACAGACTGTCTCTTATCACTATTCTGAGTTGTTTTTCTATTCTGCTGAGCGCATAATGTGATTGCCTGTGTCCCCTGGATATCTTGAGCCTTTGGTAGGTACATGTTTCTCTTGTCTGCAGTGGTTTTCAGCCTCAGCTGCAAATCAGAGTCAGCTGGGGGAGCTCTGAATTGTCATATCCCAGAAAAATGTCAGAATCTCCAGGGACCCGGCTAGGGTTGGGAGGCAGGTGTCCTGGCTAGGGTTGGGAGGCAGGTGTCCGCATTTTACGGCTCCTGGGTGATTCCAACATGCAATTAAGGCTGAGAACTGGGGGCGCGTTCCAGAGCTTGGGGCTGTTTGATGCCTGACCTTCTTTAACAGAGTTCAATGAAAAGACAAAAGAAAGACAGCTCACCCCTGAGTGAGGTGCCTCTGAGTTAGGTTTTGAATGTTATATTAATTTTGATATTTTTCAAAATTAAGTCTTAATCATTACATCAGTCCTAAGACTACTTAATTGATCCTACTATTGAATTTTTAAGTGAACCAGCAAAAATTTCTGGCACATGATCCTAACATAATATTTTCTTGTTTATGCAATCGCTTATTAGTTGATTCACTTAGCTATCCAAGGCTTTGTCTCCAAAAGAATGCAGGTGAGCTTTATTCACATTTTTATGTGCCTGGTCACAAGCAGAGAATAGAGGAAATCCACTGCAGCCAGAAAGACAAAGTGCAGAGGCAAAAGAATGATTGCCTAACAGTCTAGAGTAGATACAAGGTTATCTGCTTTATTTTCAGAAGTATCTTCTTTAGGACAGAAGTTCTAACTCCATTTGTTAAAATTAATTACAAACTCCAATGTAGTAATTAGAAAATACTGCAGCTCATTATCCATGCCTGATCATTTGAAAGTGTCATGTTTTGAGGATCATCTGTCAGACATACATTTGGAGGATGGCCTGCAGGCTCCATCGTTAAGCCTCTGCCTTTGGCTCAGGTCTTGATCCCAGGGTCCTGGGTTCGAGCCCTGCATGGGGTTCCCTGCTCAGTGAGGAGTCTGCTTCTTCCTCCCCCCCTGCTCATGCTCTCTGCACCCTCTATTAAATCAACAGTCTTAAAAAAAAAAAACGAGGTCCATTTGGCTATTGGATTTTGAACCCACAACTGATTCTCCTCCCTGTGTTGACCCCCAGGCGTCCCAGTCCAAGGTTCTCACCAGATGCAGCAGGGAGCCTCCCGAGGAAACGGCAGTGTGTGGATCCGCGCCCTCCTTCAGGAGCCGGAGTGCTGGAAAATGGAAAGAGTAGGCAGTTAGAGCGCGTGCTCCGTCCGCACCGTGAACCAACACCGGAGCGTTGCACTCGTATCTCAAACGCTAACGTCCATAAAAGTCCACGCAGACACATCCACTGCCCTCTGGCCTTCCTTGGTTTAGGTAGGATCGGTGGCCTTTGTCTTCAGATTCAGACTTCTTCCCGGTCTGTCAACGAGATTTCCTATTACAGCCGCCCTAAGTATTCAGAAAGGGGAACATGTTCTTATAGTTTGTTGTTTCCGAATGCTTAGTTTGTATACCCTTTACAGGGCAAGATAATAAAAAGAAATTACTTCACCAGGCTCATGGAGTTCATGTAACTTTTATTTTTTTATCTCATTAGGGCCCATGGGCTTAAAGCAAAGTTTATACTCTGGACATTAAACTTCTCTTTCTACAATGGCCTCTTGGGAGTGTGTCCGCCATTCCCGAAAAGGACTGTGGGCCAAAGCCTTTTCTATCCAGATTAAGAAGCCAGATAGGTCAACATAGACGCCAATTACCAGAACAAATGCACAGCTGGAAGGTGACCTTGTTTCCAGCTCAATGGCAAAGGTGAGTTCGTTAGTACAAGGTATGCCATAGGCATGGGCAGACTGTTCTAGTCTCTGCTTCTGACGATGGGCTCTAGGACCAGCCTCACAGAAATCTCATCAGTTCCCCAAAGCACCATCATGGTTTCCACAGTTAATAGCAGTATCACAGTCTTGATAAAAAGCCATTAATGCATTTTCCATAAAAACTGTAATTAAAGCAACAGTGAGTCTTTTTTTCCCCCATTATAACACAATCCGTTACTAAATGGCTTGGATTCAAACGTATACGTCACTGAACATACTGTCTTTCCATGAAGCTTCTCTATAGTCTGGAGTGTCACTCAAATGTCCCTTCTATTCTATGGTACCCAAAATCTTTTATGTGTTCCAATATCTAGTGTGTCACCCTCTTCCCCAGAGCTAACCACATGTCACGAGGGGCACCAACAGTCCTGGTGGACATGGCTACTCCTGTCGTCCTCTCTCGAGGAAGGACATCGCATTGATGTCATGTGCAGTGGGGGTGAAAAATGAGACTGAGGAGCCCCTCTAAAATGGGGGTGACATGATGACAGTAGAGATAACCCACACCCAGCCCAGTATGGCCTTCCTGAAGTCGGAGGGCCTTTTGTTCAAATCTCTCTCCCTAGCGAAGTCAGACATACCCCAGTGCCCTCTCAACAGTGGCAACATGTGGCTCCAAGGGCCCTCACTCCTTCCCTTCCATCCTCGCCTTCAAAGCTGTCCTCAGTAGGAGTCTGTCCACATCTGTCCACCTGCCAAGGGGCTTCCCCTTGAATATGTTCTTTCTCCAATTAAGAATTGAACTCTTTTCACAACACAGATTCTCTTAATGGTGGTAGTTTGTGACCAAAGAATTTCTCAAAGACCACAATCCTCCAGGATCAAGTGTAACCTGACATGGCATGGCGCCACCATTGCTCCCTTGGGCATCTCCCTCTTCAGCCATCAAAACATCCAGGAAGGTGAGTCCTTGGCCTTTCTTGTCCTCGCTGCATATCTGGGAGCGGCCCTGCGGCACGGTCCGCAGGTGTCCTTTCTCACTCCCATTCCCGGCTCTCCCTATGCACACGAAGGATAGACGGACTCACTTCTCGCCCCCACCCCCAGAGCCCTTCTAGCCCTTAGTTTTGAACAGTTCATTGACAATAGCAGACAGTTGATTAAATATATTTACCAATGGTTTCCCCAGAAGATAAATAGCACTTTCCCCCAAATGTTTATTTTTTTAGCAAATGAAATTGTTCATCTTGAATTAACTAATATTAACACAGTGCTTTAAAGTTTTCATAGCAAAGCACATACACTACAAATACAGTATGAAGCAGATTTATTAGAAAAACATTCATAAAATGTTGTCAGATATTTTTAAAAAGATTTATTTGTTTGAGAGCAGGAGAGAAAGCAGGGGGAGGACAGAGAGCGGGAGCCCCAAGCCGCCTCTGCACAGAGCAAGGAACCCAACGCAGGGCTTGATCTCACGACCCTGAAACCAGGACTTGAGCTGAAACCAAGAGCCCGATACCCAACTGACTGTGCCACCCAAGCACCCCTGCTGTCTGATTTCTGAGTAGAATCCACCATGAACCTGTGTAGTGAACGACACATAACAGGAGTCTGTGAGACACTGACCTTGGGCTTCCACAGACTGGCTGGGAGGTCTGGCCCCACTGGGGCGAGCTGCCGAATTCTCGGGGCCTCAGTTTCCTGTCCATTGACCCCATATCACGGGGGCACTGGCACAAGTGAATGAGCCAATGAGCGGCCAGTATATCATGCATCCCGGCACTGGGTACCGATCTCCAAATGAATCCTTCTCTTATAATTACTCTACATCAAAAAAACCCATAATAACGTATCTAGAATCCATAACTTAAGGTTTATTCTAAATTTTCTCAAAACCTTCTGAGTTTTAAATGCTGAATGGGAGTCTAGAATATAAGCCAAGTGGATTTAGCAACAGTCTCCTGGAGGACGAGTGTGTGGTTTATCCAGCATGAAAGCGGTGAGGAGGACTATGTGGGAGACAGTGAGGGGCGACGAGCATGTGGGGGAGGGGGACACCACGGAGAGCTCAGAGGACGGGGTCAGTGAGGACACGGGACATCACGCTACAGGATTCAGACACCATTCTGTGGGCAACAAACGCCCTCCAGTCAGCCCTGAGTACTATGTATTTAATTATTTGTAAACAATTTGTTGTCCAGGGTCCATCCCAGGACCCCAAGTTCATGACCCAAGTCAAAGGCAGACGCTTGACCGACTGAGCCACCCAGGCGCCCCTGGAGAATTACTCTTTATTACAATCAACTTAATTGTAAGTTTATCTACTTTAATTTTTACTGTAGGCTTTGTTTAACTGTTCCACAACCGACTGACGAATTCCTGAAATTTTAACAGCTGGTTCTCGGGGGGCCAGAAGGGCAAGCTCAGCGCGCGACTGGGGACAGCCTGAGGCCCTTGAGGAATGGGCCCAAGAACGTCCACAGACGACAAGGACAATATGCCCAGGAATTCCAGAACTTCCTGCCACAGCGGCCCATGAGTAAGTCCCACCCCTCTCGTTGCACCACACCTCAGCCCAAGGAGAAAAGAAGTGGGAACAATTTGAGCCTGTCTTTTCCCCAGCTGGAAGGGCTGTTTTCCAAAAGGGCTGTTTACATTATCAGACAGAACTGAGCTGGAACCTCAGAAGACATGCTGCCTGGGTAGCCCCTGGGTGCCATGGTGGAGACCAACGAACAGAGCCAATCAGCCGTGGACAAAATAAAGAAACGTTTTTCCTATAAACACACACGCAAGTTGTAGAGTGAGCTAAATTCTATGTCTTCTAAGTCTTAAAACTGGACACTGTGAAGTACCCATATATAAAGAAGGAATGCAGAAAGGGCCATTTGCTAAATAATTGATTCATAACAGAGAATTCTGAAAAAGAAGAGGGTATGACGGGGAAACAAAGGCAGAAGAAACATTAAATGTCCTTCCGACTTACAGCTCATCGTCAGGCCCTTGAAACAGACAGAGGGACCTTCCTCTGGGAGCTCAGCTGCCTGGATGCTGGCACTTTGCTAAGGGCCAAAGGCCAGGGCCCTGTGAGTCTACTTTAAATATAAAAATTCCTTTGGAAAGTTCCTTTATCCATTAACCCGCCCTCCCCAGATGCATGTCAGCAGTCCTCCCCCAAGCATACGGCTCACTGTTACACATCCACAGGGTCTCACGACTAAGGTTTTAGTAGACAGTAATAAATGGCCTTTTTATAACAATAGCTAGTCCCGTCAAGGTCCTGGAAACCTTGCTTCCAAAATTCCTTAGAGACTTATGCTATCCCTAAACCATTCCCAACTTGAAAGTCTATAATCAGTCACGCTCACAACCCCAGTTGTGTTCTGAACCCCAGTTCTGCTCACAGGTTCTGTCCCCCTGCTTCAATAAAACCACCTTTCTGCACTGAAGATGTCTCAATAATTCTTTCTTGGCTGTGCGCTCCAGATCCCAACACTTCCTATGCCAGGTACATTTTCCAATACTAACACACACTGAGCACTTTTCTAAGTATAAGAATTACTTTAATTCTCTTGAGTCCATGATGCAGATCCTAGAATTAATTGTTTCACTAAGGACAAAGGGACTCCAATCTTATGACGTCCCCAAGCCACAGGGTAACCTGCTGGAACTAGCACTCAGCGTGGGCAGCAGGATTCCAAGGATTCTCAACAAGAACAGCATCAGGGTAGAGAAATTTCAAAATCACAATAGGAAAAAGAAATCACAACAGGAATCAAGATCCATTTTAGTAACAAGGGGCGAATTGCCAGTCAAGTCAAATGGCCTGGCCACCCCGGGTCTTTCTGTGACAATAAAATCCGCAGGAAAACAGAGAAACAACCATCTGGGGACCAAACAGAATAATGGAGCCGAGGCTACCTCTTAGAGTGGGGCTGCTTGGAACCGATTCAGCATGTCCTGTGTACTTGTGGCTTTGTCATCAAGCTGCCCAGAGCTCCATCGAGAAGTCTGTGTGGGGGGCATGATTTGATATTTAAAAAGAAACATTCAGTCTCTAAAACTTCAGCTACTGCGGTTGAAAAATGGATGCAAACACATCAGAAAATGTGCTAAGGAGCTCTAATAGTGTCAGCTGTCACCACGGAATGTCCCCACCAGCACCAGCATAACCAAAGCCAAGAGTCCGGCTTGGAATCGGCTCTTCCTCCGAGTCTCCAGATAGTGCCACGATTTATCTGTGTGGATGACGTGCCGGTAGCACACGGAGGAGAGGACCTGGACGGCAACCTGGGGACCATAACTGCTTTGGGAATTCTAGGAGCCCGTGTGGGTATCTGGCTACACGGTGTTCCATGATACTCACGTGATTCTCACGATGACCGCGGGTCCCTATTCACAAAGATTTTACATCTAAAAAATCAGCAGAGGCTTTGGAAGGGGAGGTGAACCATGAGAGACTATGGACTCTGAAAAACAATCTGAGGGTCTTGAAGGGGCGTGGGGTGGGAGGTTGGGGGAACCAGGTGGTGGGTATAATAGAGGGCATGGATTGCATGGAGCACTGGGTGTGGTGCAAAAAACAATGAATTCTGTTATGCTGAAAAGAAATTAAAAAAAAATGGTTTTCAAGTTTTAAAGGAATATTTAACCCAGTATCTGCCTTGGCTGTTAAATCCTTTTTCCTTCTTATCAAAATTTATTCTATTTCTACTTTTCATGGTGGGGGAAAAAAAGTTCGAAAACTGCTTAATTCTCAAAGATTCCTTTTGAAGCCAAACAATTACAAATAAATCTAATGAGTTTAAGAATCCTAAAAATAAATAAATAAATAAAATCAGCG
Organism: Mustela nigripes; assembly: GCF_022355385.1. Lineage (NCBI taxonomy): Eukaryota > Metazoa > Chordata > Mammalia > Carnivora > Mustelidae > Mustela > Mustela nigripes. Next base: position 81,387,512 of record NC_081571.1, on the reverse strand, counting down.
GAGGGAAAGACAAGGGAAACCCAGCGGAACCAGGGCTTCTAAATCTTGGCCCCGTTTTAAGCCATGCACAGGCCTTTTTAGATAGAGGAAAAGATAATTTATATGTGGTAAAACGTTAGCAAACAGTAAGGCTGGCTGAAGGAGGTACAAAGTTCTTTGTTTGGTTGGCTCACCTCTTCTGTAGGTTTGGTTTGATTTCTCAATAAAAGCTAAAGATGAATAACCACAAAAAATCAAGGCAGAGTCCTTTCTCCCTGAAGGGGTAATAGAAACATCAATGGAAAGGTTTCCAAAAAACACAGAAGTGGGAATTTCCATAACAATTGACAGTCTTCTAAGAACCTCTTTGAAAGGTTTATCTTATCAATATGCTCATCAGGAATGGAGGCTGAAAGCAGGAACATAGAGATTATGTTATTCACACCACAGAACCTTAGATCTGCAAAGGAATGCTGCTTAACACACAGATTTCCTGCCTAGGTTGAACCCAAATTTTAGGATGCCTGAAAAGGACATGAGGATTTTTTTTAAAAATAGATTTCTTTTGAAGATTTTATTTATTTACTTGAGAGTGAGAGAGAGAGAACAGGAGTAGGGGCAGGGGCAGATGGACAGGGAGAGGCAGAGAAGCAGACCCCTCCCCCACTGAGCAGGGAGCCCGCCGTGGGGCTCCATCCCAGGATCCTGGGATCATGACCTGAATTGAAGGCAGACACATAATGCACTGAGCCATCCAGGCGCCCCTAAAACAGGTTTTTCTAGTTCAGTGATTCTCAACCTATTTTTCATTATCACTCCTTCCCCATCAACCTCTGCCATAAATTGTAATACCACAGATGTTCTGTCTGTGTCCTAGGTGGTCCTAGGAAGGACAGCAAACCATGGGTAACACTTTTCTCCCCCTAAAAAGACTGCTCACCTTGGGGGGCCATTTCTTCCCCCTTAAGAATCAAGCCCCAGTCCCACGTCCAGACACTGTGATTCAAGCATTCTGGAATGGGATCTAAGACCCTGCATTTTACACAAACATTCCAGGAGATTCTGGGGCAAATGGCCACCTAAATTCATTTTGAGAAAATCTGCTAGGATTTTACAATCTCAGAAAATTACCTTCAACGTCTCATTTAGAGTAAGAGAAAGAGTGCCAAATTTAAGACTTCACGGCCCGATAACCCGATACAGGGCTCGATCCCAGGACCCCAGGATCATGACCTGAGCCGAAGGCAGAGGCTTTAACCCACTGAGCCACCCAGGTGCCCTCCAATCACCTGTTCTACAGAATTTCTAATGTATATTACTGTGATGTATACGCCTGTCAGGAATCAGGTGTGGCCTGTGTACCTAAACCAGATCTAAATCATTAACTCTCTAAATATTCCAGAACAGACCCGAAGTGACAGTTTTATAGCAACACAGATTTAACTGCATCATATTTCTTCAGCCCTTCATGTAGGAACTGTAAATTCAGATTGCACACAGTATAAACGCATGTGGCCCGTTCACTCTCCCCCTCTATAATCCACTGTCTATTCATCTTAGAGAACTTTAAGATGATTTTTCATATTTCAAATTTTAGAAGGGGTCTTAGCTTCAAAACACTGATGCACTTTCAAAAAATGATAAATAAAATGCAGTACACCATTGACATTGTTAATACAAAATACTGTTTATGTCTGAGCCCAGTAAAAACAAAAACAGAAACAGAATAATACAAACGTTCCTCAAAGTTATTAAAACATGATGCACTTGAAATAAAAGGTAAAACAACGAGTTGCCAACTTTTAAAATTCAGGCAAAGCGGGATGTGGGGGGGGATGAGTGCGATCGCTTACGACAACCTTACCAATGACCACGGAGTAATGTATAGAACTGTGACTTCTGTTAATTTCACGTGAATTAAAAAAATTTTTTAAAAAGTAACCCAACTCAGTTGTTAAAAAATTACATCTCAAAAAAAAAAAAAAAAAAAATTAGGGGCGAGAACTCTTCAAGTATTTCTGTCACTGACCAGTACCTAAGGATCAACTCAGAAGACAGGAATGGAGAGTATCATTGGACACTTGTATTGAGGTATCGGTCGTTACGGGATGTGGTCTCTCACCCTTTCATATTTCCCTTCCAGTCTCCCCCAGGTACACTCGCTGACAGAACATGGAGGACACACGATTTCATGAATTCCAAAGGCATCACAGATACGCATGATTTTAAACTCATTTTATTTTGTTTTTTAGAAGATTTATTTATTAATTTGACAGGGACAGTGGCAGAGCAGGAGGAGCAGGGGAGTGGCAGGCAGAGGGAGAGGGAGAAGCAGGTTCTCGGCGGAATGGGGAGGCAGATGCAGGACTCGATCCTCAGGACCCTGGGATCATGACCTGAGATGAAGGCAGACATCTGAGCCACCCAGGTGCCCAACTTTTAACTCATTTTAAAAGTGAAATTTCAGGGGAGCCAGGGTAGCTCAGTCAGTTAAGTATCCAACTCTTGATCTCACCTCAGGTCTTGGTCTCAGGGTTGTGAATTCAAGCCCCACATTGGGCTCCATGCCCCAATTTAAAAAAAAAAAAAAAAAAATGGTGGGGGAGGCGGGTGGGGGGTGAAATTTCATAGGAGCAAAGTTTGCTCTATCAGACGAGACATTTTGGAGTAACTCACTCCCTGAAGTTAACAGAAAGTCTGAAAAATTATTTTTAATGCTTTAATTCTTCAGTGAGCTAAAAATAGAGCCACGTGTTACACGGGGAGGTGTAACATTAAAGAGGTGTAACATTAAAACGTCAGATACATTAAAGCTATCACAACTCAAACCATCGAGCATGGGTCCAAGAGCAGACAACAGATGAAAGAACAAAATGTCTACCACGGGATTGGTTTCCAGTTTCTGTCAATTACGAATATAGCTGCTACCAACATTCCTGCACAAGTCATTTTGTAAAATAATACATTCATTTTTATAAGGCACGTACCTAGAAGTGGGGTTGCTGGAACGCAGAGGATGCATAAATTTGAATTTCTTAGAAATTGTCAGAGTTTTCAAAGGCGGCTGTACCATTTTGTATTCCCACCAGCAACATACTAGAATTCGGGCTGTCCACCTTCTCACCAGTACTCGCTGTTCAGTGGAACCATGCTTATGGGCAAGCGGTTTTAATTTCCAGCACCCTGATGAGTTATAACATTGAAAATCTTTAGGTAAATTTATTAGTCTTAGGATATTCTCTTCCGTGGGGCTAATCCCAGTCTTTTATCCAATATCTTATAGTATATTTCATTATTTTTTCTTCTTGGTTTACAGAAGTTCTCTATCTATTGAATATGGTTCCTGTCTCCCCCTATTTGGTAGAAAATCCCAGTACTTTTCAAATAATACAGCAACCCTGCATTCTAGGGGCTCAGGCAATGGTCTACTCTGTTTGCTCAGTGGTGATTACGTGAAGTTTACTTTCAATAAATCATCATTACACATTTATTGCTAGCTTTATTATTTCAAAAGATAACAAAATGAAAAATGTGCTATATGATTACAGAAATAATGAGTACTAATATTTCAAACCCCTGGTTATTATATAATAACTATTCCTTGGTAAATCAACCTACTACAACTAATACCAGTAGGAACAAAAATGCCTATCCAAGAGAGCAAAGGAGATAAGAGTTGGCCAACTGCTCCTTCATTTTCTCAGGACATTTTGCATATTAAAAAAGCTATAATATATCCCTATCAAAACCCCAATGCCCTTTTTTGCAAAAATGAAAAAGCTGATCCTAAAATTTGTATGGCATTATAGCCAAAACAATCTTGAAAAAGAAAGAAAGAAAGAGAAAGAAAGAAAGAAAAGAAAACAAAGTTGGATGCCTCACTCTCTGATTTCAAACCTTACTACAAAGTTTCAGTAACCAAAACAGGGGCACCTGGGGGGCTCAGTTAGTGCAGGGTCTGCCTTATCCTCAGGTCATGATCCCAGAGTCGTGGGATCAAGCCCCGCCTTGGGCTCCCTGCTCAACAGAGAGGCTGCTTCTCCCTCTCCTCCCTCTGTTCCCCCCGCTTATGCTGCTAACGGATGCACCACATTGTGAATGTGTGAACTGCCCCTGAAGTATATACTTTAAATAGTTAAAATGGTTTGTTTTATTTTCGATGTATTTTACTACAATTAAAAGCCCAAATTCCCTGATTATGATGTCTTGAACATTATAAACTTCTTAAGCCATATACTTTTTTAAGATTTAATTAATTGATTTATTTGAGAAAGAGAGAAGGAGCCATGAGAGCCCAGGATGGGGGGGATGAGGGGCAGAGGGAGAAATCCCAAACAGTACCGAGTATTGAGCCCACAGCAGGGCTCGATCTCAGGACCCTGAAATCATGACCCGCACCAACGCCAATAGTGTGATGCTTACACAACGGAGCACCCAGGTGCCCCCACACATATTTAGACATGATTATATTTTATAAAACTATATTTACAGAGAACCTAATGTCAAGTGATTTTATTTATATAAATCCTGTTTGTGTTTTTCAATAATTCTGAGGTAGAGAAGGTACAGCTTTGGGGTACAAATTATGCCTTCTTGTCTGCATAATAATCACTTAGAACTTTTTTTCTCCGAGGAGCTGAATTTGGGCACGTTTAGCCCTCATAACCCACTAGGGAATAGTTTTGATCCACAGGTTAGTTTCTGGTCAGCGCCATGGACACTGGTTCTAACGGTCTTCAGTGGAGCCTGGAACCACAGGCTCGTCTCTGTTCCTTGACCCATGGTGCTGTTTCCCACAGTCCTGCTTCAACCGCTTGCTTTCTTTCTGAGTCTCATTAATCATCACATTTTTCTTTTTTATACTCAGACACATGCCCCATTAAGCATTTATAACTATTGTCCCCAGAGAAGCTCATGTAGAAAAATATGTGCCGTGTGACACATTAAGGAAGAGAGATTAATGCTGCCCCCTAGGAAATTATCAATTCCAATTTCAGGACTTGCCAGAGGCTTCAGCGTCCAACAAAATCGAGTGAGCCCGCCCCTCCCAGGGTGCCTGTGACCACAAAAGCCATCGGTCAAATGTGTCTACCGCTGTTAGGTCTGCACACGGAAGAACGGCCCTATCCATGCAAAATCGGTATTTAGTGTCCCCACATGCAGAATATGTTATTCTTGATCAACCGATTTTCAGTCTGTGTCTTAAACATTTTTAGAAATCCAATATCATGCACACTGACTAAGTTACATGGATGAATAGCAAATGCCTCCGTTAGTCTCAGGTGCTGTTGTTTAAAAATTCATTATTCAATTTTGGGGCACCTGGATGGCTCAGTCTGTTAAGCATCCAACACTTGATTCTGGCTCATGGTCTCAGGTCATAAGATAGAGCCCCAAGTTAGGCTTTACACTTAGTGGGGAGTCTGCTTGTCTCTCTCCCAACTCTCTCTCTCTCTCTCAAATAAATAAATCTTTTTTTAAAGTCATTATTAAATGTGAAGAGAAGATCAAAAAAGTCAGAGCAAGGGTAAAAGGAGTTAAGTGTCAGGGATATTTCAAAATGTTGTCACTGGAGTTTGTACCTTTCTGTCACCTTCCAATCAATTGAGGGACACTAGAGATATATCTGCTTTTGCCCTGGAAGGGTCACCTGGTCAGCCTCTAAACCCAGGTCTAGGGCCATGCTTGCCTGAAAGTTCACCTATGTGACAGTGGTGCCTGTCTTGCCTCTTTTTCCGGCCTATTTGTCTGCATCAAATATAAAACCGACTATTAGGGTGGGCCACAAAAGTCACCTGTCTTCAACCAAAGACTCCCCAGCACAACAAGACTTCAGCTTAGCTAGAAATGGGAGCGACGGGAAGTCGGAAGTAAAGGACGGGAATTCCTGCGTGAGTATATCCTTCACCGCGCAGGACTTCCTGCGTGAGTATATCCTTCATCACCCCTGCGTGAGTATATCCTTCATCACCCCTGCGTGAGTATATCCTTCACCGCGCAGGACTATCCTTCACGCAGGACGCAAGATGAAATAATCCTTATAAAAACAAACAGCAAAACCCAAATGGTTTCTCTCTCCCTCTCTCCCCCCTCTCTTTCTCACTCTCTGTCTCCCTCTACTTTTCTGTACTACCCAACCAGACCATGCTTGTTTTCTGGTTTTCCTTCCATTATTGAAACCGTAACCTAATAGGCAAAAAACTAGCAGACCACATACAAAATGGACCCTTTCCGGAAGAAATAAATGAAGTCGAGTCAAACACTTTCTCACACTCATTTAGGGGACATAATTAATAAAAATCTACAAGAAGAGTAAGAATCATTGACAAATGAGAGCATGTGGACTGAGGACACAGAAAAATGTTGAGTTGTGTTAGAGTAGAGCAGAGACCATATCCTTAGCGATATGACGAGCAGGTATTGGAGATGAAATGCCCCTCACCCCCACCCCTGCCCCAGCCCTACTGTCACACCTTTCTGAGAATGTGTCTTTGGATCTTCTATTATTTGTTATATAGCATTTCCTTGAAAGAAAAAAAAAAAAATTCCAAGAGAAGTTTTCAATCTTTTCAGAAATGCCACATATCACAAACATTAATTTATTATTAACACAAAAGTGCAATGAGTCGACATCTGTCCACGCTGGTGTTGTGTTCCCCAACACAGGACTAGAGACAACAGTCAGGGAAATCTGAGATCTATGGCCAACTCAAAGAAATTACATAAAGTAAATACATGGCACTTGATCTGTTTAGAAAGACTAGAGATCAGCTGAACACCTAACTGTATTCAAATGTATGTTTTTACATTAAGCTTATGAATCCAGCAGCCCATGGTATGAAATGAAATTCCCTGTGGCCTCCAAGCTCTTCCTGCTGGTGCCATGCCTCATGTGACACCACACACAAAATCCAACAGCTGGAGGAAATGCATGCTTTGCAAAAGACCTGTCCCCCTTTCCCAGCCTCAAGGGATCCAAAGCGAATGTTGCACATTGATTCATTGATTCCCAATTAACCCATTATCTAGCCCATTTATTAAATAATCCTATCTCATTTTCCTTAGATTGTAAGTTCTTTATCATATATAATCAGTTCTAGCACCATTTTATAACAATTATTTAAACAATATTCAGACTTTTGGCCTTGCCCATATATTGCTCATTGTGAGGTCAAATTTTTGTCTGCCACATTCACACTTGAGCTTAAGTTTTGACTGGTTTCATTTTTGTACTAGACTAGGATCTTGTATTTTCTAAGCATCAAAGAAAATTTAGATCATTATCACACACCTAAGGTTAGGAGAAAAGGATTTATAGTAAACATTTCTCTAGGGTTCCTATATGAGTAATAAAAAACATTGAAGCCCCAAACTAAGAAAAAAATAGATTTTTATTTTGGTTGGATCAAAAAGACTTAGCCCCTTTGAAGTCTTTAATGCGTTGGAAGCCACAGTCCAGAGAAGAGCTGACAGTAAAGATAAGCAACTAGCCAGAAGATTAAGGGATGAAAGAGGGAGTTGAAAGAGAACAGACAAGTGACATCCCTACAGAATTAAATGACTCAGACAACATCAGGGAAACACTGAGATACAGAGATAGAGAGGGTGTAAAATGGTACGGCAGTTGAGCCCATCTTAGAACTGCAGAGACGTTGACAAACTGGACATCCCATAAGCACGTCCAAACACTGGCAGCCATGGGCAGAAATGAAGGAACTCTCTAGAAATAAAACCTCCCATGCACAAAAACCCAAATAGATGTAGTACTTTAGAGCATGGTTACATGAGTGTGAGTATGTGTGTGAGTGTGTGTGTGTGTAAAAATGTGGCATTTTGTGCTAATGTGATTATCTTAATTTCACTGATTACAATCACTCCTGATTATCAGAGCAATCAGTTCAAGCAGTTTAATTAAGAAATCAGTGTAATTATACAGAACAGAGTTTATGGTATATATGTAGAAAAAATTAGTAGAACAAAACTTGACTATCTTTTATTATACAGATCTACTAATTGGTTCCATATCTTTCATGTAAAAGTGATGCTTGGTATCGACGTGTACTATTCTAGTCTCCTCTGACTTGCCTATCCTTCAAAGTATTTTTTTCAATTTTTCTTTTTTTCTTCCAAAGGAGTTTTTGTTTCATTTAGCTTACACAAAGAGAATCTTCTCATGGCAACTTTCAGTAGACCTCCCTTTTTCCCTTGGTTTTATAATAAAGATATAAAAAACAAGAAGGTGATGGATCATCAACCCTGAAAGAATTATTTACCTAAAATATATTTGTGAAATAAGACTATAACTCAAAGCATGGATAAAAAAACATATTTGTAAATCTTTTGTGATGAGCTGAGTTGTCTAATTTTAATGTTTTAAACTACATGCACTACTAAAATAAGAAAAAATTTATGCAGTGAAGAGCATGATTTTGCACTTTGGGGGTGGTATATACAGGCACGAGAACTTTCCTTCAAGGTTGACACTGTAAACAATTTATAAAAAGAATTTAAGTGCTCTGAATGATATTTAATTCACTGACTTCTACAAAGTCCTTGACAACTATTCCATGGTTAAGGTCATCTATAACAAAACAAATTTTTAAAACTTTATGTTAAACAGAAAGTTGAAGTTAAAAATATAAATTTTGAATTAACTAGTCTCTTTAAGGATGTAGAATTCAAATGATCAAAAGAGGTCAACGTGCATATGTGTGTGTGCGTGTGCAATACAAAAGTGGAGAGAGACATCTGAACACAAGTATTTATTACCAGGTTCTAATCACAAAAACGACAGAACAGAATGGGCAGTGGGCATACCCTAGGGTGACCCCATCATCTTCCCTTTCTGGTGTTCATGTTCTTTTATGATTCCCTTGGAAAATGAAATAGCAGAGGTTTTATTTTAATCACTGCAGAAGAGCAGAAAGGAGAGAAAGGAAGGAAGAATGAGGTCTGAGAGACAGAAGACACAGAGAGTCGGACACACTCCATCTCCCAAGCCTTGCCTGGAGAGAGCCCGAAGCACTCACAGAGGCTCAACCTGATGTATTTTCCTTTTGTGTTGCTTTGTCTCCACCTTAGGTGGCCCCAAGCCACACCTTTACATTAAAAGGATTTGAGCCTATCTTGTGGAAGGCACTGGACTGACTAGGCTGAACAGTGAGGGTTGGAAACAAGTCGTAGAGAGAGAACTGGGAAGTGGTAATGATGGTAAATGATGGAGGCGCGCACAGAATCCATTATATTCCGAGAGAATACAGGTGCCGTCCTCAGTCCCCATGATAGGGTGTTAGACACAGGATCTCATTTTGAAGGCTGTTTCTGTATTAAACCATTCTCTCTGTTCCTCAGTTAATTAGCTCTTTTCCATTAGAAATGAAGTAACTAGAAGTATGCTGGCTGTAGTGGTTTCCAAGTATAGTTTGGTATTGCCTGAGTTTTTTTGCTTTGGCTACTCTGTTGTTATCCTCATGTTTTAAAGACTCTCTGAACTTGAATATTCATTCACTTTTTAAGAAATAGCTAATAAAAAGAGAATAGGCAAGAAAGTAGTTTATTTGTCTGGGTTTAAGGTAGATAAGTGTTGACAATAAAAGTGCAGTCAGATCTTACCAAATATGATTGTTGCAAAAACCGTCATAATGTCTACTTATCATTGAGAGATCTTTGTGGGTCATTCAAGTAAAACGATTGATTTTGACCAGTATGGTACAGTCTTACGATGAACAGCTTGAGCTCTTTACAATTATCCACTTAATTAGTTACTGTGATTTTATAAGATGTTTGACTGTGACATTTAAGGTCAAATACACACATACACACACACACTAAGATAATTAAATTTATTATCACCAGTATATTTTTTTTAAGATTTATTTATTTATTTATTTGGCAGAAAGAGATAAATCACAAGTAGGCAGAGAGGCAGAGACAGAGGGGGAAGTGGGCTCCCTGCTGAGCAGAGAGCCTGATGTAGGGCTCCATCCCAGGACCTTGAGACCTTGACCTGAGCCAAAGGCAGAGGCTTAACCCACTGAGGCACTCTGGTGCCCCAACATTGTATCTTTTTAAAGGTTCTTTGTGATAAAAATTGTAGGATAACATAAAATTTAAAAAATCAAATTATCAGCACACACGCTGCTGATCTCAAAACTTACCATCTTTGCTAAAATATATTTTCATGAAGTGCTTTGATGAAGTTATTCAATTTCATATCCCCTACCTGCTCAGAACATGTGGGAGACAGGAGAGGAATTTGTTAGGAGGCTGTTCTCTGCCTGTATCGATTTCTACTTTTGCACTGAAAATAACTTATACTTGAAATTAAACCACATGAGAAATCTGATCCTGAGCTTTTCAAAGAATTCTACAGCAACTGTGTCGCCGCTTATGGTTGTGAGTTGAGTGTGCAATTATTTTGGTGTAACGAACCTGGAGAATCACGCTATGATAACATGCAGAGAGATTATAAAAAATCAAGCAATCCAAATATGTACAAAATAATAATAAAGTAATACTAGTGGGAACTGTAACTTATACTTACAAAACTGCAAGTTCATATTCATATACTTATGGAGTACGCATTAGCAAACTGGACACGGAAGTTCCGTTAACTTGCTTACCTTGTTCACCATCTCCCAAGGCAGACTGTTCCAAATCTGCAAAACGGCATCTTTACACAAAGCTAAATTCTCTTTTTCTACAACTTCAAACCCCTGGCTTTCTCTACCCAACCTGATACCACTGAGAACAAGTCTAAGGCATAAGAAAAAAATATTAATAAGCTACAGGAACCAGTTCCACAGGCAATACTTCAAGGGCTCAGAGCCGTTCTGCCCTGGTTGAGCCATCTCTTGTGTGAGCCAAACACCCTTGGCCCATTGCCTCTTCCTCTGCAAAAATGGTTTTAGGCCTCTCACTGTTTTTGCAGTCCTGATGAGATTCTCTGTATTTAAATGCACCAAGGCCCCCATATTAATTTATGCGACCCTTGGACTTCTGCCTCTCTTGGTTTAGAAACTGGACTTCTATTAATGCAGGCTTTGGTTTTATTAAGTGAGGAAAGGAGAGCACCGATATTCCAAAGTCAGTCATTGATATTTCGGAGCTTACATTTGCCCCTATTAACTCTTCTATCAGCGGATCAAGTACACTGTCCGAATCCCTATAGTTCTTCTCAGATTCTCTTTCTACATTTAATGTATTCTCATCTTGTCCCAGCTACAAATTGAGGAAATGCATGTATCCACCAATAATTGGCTTCAAAAGGGCAAAAAGCAAAATGCCAGAGGCAGCAAAAACTCTGAGCCTAAAGACTGTGGTTTTCTGCATCTGGGCTATCAGCTCTGAGAGACACGACCAGTCTAGTGTGGGTCAACGTGAAGAAAACATAAGCACGGAACACAGAGAAGAATCTGTAGGATCATAATTATCCAGGGCACCAAAGACTTGACCCCAGAGCCAGGTCCGTGACCTGCCCATAACTACCTTTGCTTTGACTGTTACCAAAACCGTAGGAATAGGACATTACAGTTAGTCTACTAACCCACAGAGGAAGTGGGTTTATGTTCTACTTACACCTTGCTGTGTACACATCTATACTCAAGGTAACTCCTTAGTTAACTGCAAAGCACTCTTCCAGAGTGTAGAATTGCTCATTATAAATTGAATCTGTATTGGGGGCAAAGTGCAAAAAAATATAGCTCCTTCTACCATTCCATTTACACTTGCACCAAAAATAATAAAATACCGAGGAATAAACTTAACCAAGGAGGTGAAGGACCTGTTGTGTGAAAACTATTAGAAAGAAAGAAAGAGAAAATGACACAGATGAATGGAAAGAGAGCCCATGCTCATGGACGGGAAGAACAAGTATTGTTAAAATGCCGATACTACCCAAAGCAATCTACAGACTGAAATCAATTCCTATTGAAGCACAAACAACAATTTTCACAGAACTAGGACAAATAATACTAAAATTTATATGGAACCAGAAGAGACCAAAGCAACTGAGGAAGAAGAACAAAGCTGGAGGGATCACAGTCCCAGGTTTCAAAATACACAACCAAGTTGCAGCAATCAAAACAGTTTGGTACTGGCACAAAAACAGATACACAGATCAACGGAACAGAACAGAAAACCTGGTCTCCTAGCTGCTGGAACCGTGAGGAAGTGAGTGCGTGTTGCGCAGGTCCCCCAGCCTGAGGTGCTTTGTGACACCAGCCCTAGAAGATAACACAGCCTGGGGCACGCGCGCATCGCCTTCTCAAGTCTCTCCCAGACTCCTCCGCGCCCTTCCCTCTTGCCCCTGGCTGCTGTTTCCCCTGGACTCTCGCGCATCTCATCTCTCCTGGACGCCTGCTTTTCAATGGACGCCCAACTCACCCAGTCTCCGTGAGAGAAGACCTCAAGTGAAATACAGCTCTTAGGAACAGAACTGACTTTTTCAAAATTCATGTTGAAGCCTGGACACCTGGTGCGACTGTCCTTAGAGATGAGGCTGTGACAGTGGTTAATTAATTAAGCCAGCAACAGCCACCACAAACTGGCATTGCCGTACCCCAACTGAAGCCTTCTGGACACTAGAAGAGTGAGAAAATTAATTTCTGGTGCTCAGACCACCCTGTCTGTAGCACTATTTCTATGATAGTCCAAACAGAAAAACACAATCTTTTCCTGCCTAAGACAATCCCACGGGGGGAAAGAGCAGTCTCCCCTGTGGGTCGCGCCCCGCAGCCTCCCGGTTTACACCCCTGCGTTTCTCAGGAGCCCGACCCAGGCTGACTTTCCCAGGGGTTCCAGACATGAGCACACCACCCCCTTCCATGGCCCCACATGACAGGGGAACTCAAACCGCTGATGCCTGGGATTCTTGGGTTGTACTTCCAGCCTTATCTTCCTAAAATTCACATTGGACCTGACACTCTGTTTGTGATCTTCATTTTATTAGAACAAGACGGAAATTGTGTTTCGTTATAGAATCATTTCCAATTGGGAAGGAAAATGGAGGCAATTGTCAAGTCTACGTCGCCCCCGGGTATTCAAAAATGGCTTCTGGACTTGCGCAGCTGGAGCAAGTGGGAATTATAGCTTCTCCAATCATGCACAATTGTGCACAAACGGGGTCATTTATCAGAGGCAGATTTCTTGAGCTTCCTGGTGAGAGTGTGGTCATGGACTAGAACGGGCGGGTGTTTCCTTTTTTCTTTTTTTCGTATTTCTGCACACGGTGCAGTCAACCAGCAGTGCGCTGTGTTTCTAGTGCTTAGAACTACTATAGCGCCGGGAGCAGGGAGAGGAGACGCTGTCCATGCTACGAGCCCCTCCCAGGCTGGCAACTCCACTGGGGACAGAGAGAAGCCACCACTCTGTTTGGAGCAGTGCAGAGTGGGGAAGAGAAGACATTTCTATCAAGAATGACATTCGAAGGCAGATGCCAATGAGCAAATTCTAGACTCATGGAAAAAATGCCTGTGGGTGTACAGAGAAGTTTTATTCTTTCAGCCGAGGCAGTCCGGAAAGGGCCCTGCAGGAGGCATTACTCAATGCAGGCCTCGACCGAGGAAGAAAACACAGCCAAGTCAAGACAGAAATCAGAGTAAGAAACTGAAGGAGGAAACACAGAAGGGCAGGAAGTCAGCCCTTCCAGGCAAAGCAGGGAAGCAGCTCCGTTAGAGCAGATTCGTCCTGTTGTGCGTACGGAGGACGGGGTTCCCTAGGACAGGGCAGTCATTCTTCTTTGTTGCGGTCCCACAGGTCACGCAACGTTCAGCACCTCCATCCCCAGGACAGCGAACTTCAGTTCCTCCAGAGTTAAGTTTGACAAACATGCTCCGTTGAGAATATCTAGAATCCAGCTAAAGCTTCAGAGTCACCTGGAAGGCTGATCCTGCCTCCTTCCCGGTTTCTGACGCAGCTGGTCCAGGATGGCGACAGAGAATCTGCATCCCTAAGAGGCTCCAAGGGGAGGGAGGTGAGGCAGCAGGCATCCCAGGTGCTGAGGCTCTTCCCCGGGGTGGCGTGTTTCTGGTGCACGGAACAGAGACACAGAGAGTGGCACCGAAGTGAGAGCTCGGAAGGCCATGAGTGGCAACCGGGTTATAAGAAAGAAGTCTCTGAAGACAAATGCCTCATCACATCCCTACTATCGCATTCAAGACTGAAAGAGAGAGAGACAGAGAGCAGCTGGATGGCTTTAGGAATTGTCTCATGAGAAAACAATCTCTTGTCCCTGTGCAGCAGCGCTCCCTCTGCCAGCCGAGCAAGACCAGGGAGCTCAAGTTCACGTTCCCTGTGAGAGAAGCAGAGAGCCCAGGAAGAACAGACGAAGCAGACCAAGGGGCAGGGGGGGCTCTCGTCCTTGACTGGAAGGGGCAGCCACCATGGACCGCACCTGCTTCCGCTCACTGTTAACCTCCCTTTCACCAACGCCCTCCTCGGCACAAATATGCCGGGAAAGCACATCTGGGGAGTCCCGGAGTGAATGACATCAGAAGTGACAAGACGGGGTGCCTGGGTGGCTCAGTCAGTTACACGTCCGATGACTCTTGGTTTCGGCTCAGGTCTTGATCTCCAGGTCGTGAGATCGAGCCCCTCGTCGGGCTCTGTGCTCGCCGCAGAGTCTGCCTGAGTTTTTTTCTCTCTCTCCTTCCCTCTGCCCCTCCCACTCATGCTCTCTCCTTCTCTCTCTCTCTCTCTCTCTGTGTCTAAAATGAATAAATTAAAAAAAAAAAAAAAAGTGAGGCAGCAAGAGACAAGGGAAAGCCATGCGAAAGGTCCAAATAACCTTTCCGGCAACAATGGGCAAAATGCAGGGCGGGGATCAGTCCTGTTACTGAAACTGAAACTCACTGGTGGGCTCTGCAAGGTGAAAGGCCCATGTTCAGGTGAGAGAAAATATCAAAGATAACTGCTAAGTTTCAAACTGGAGTTTCTGAGGAAAACAGCAACAACGACATCACCATGTATTGACCAATGAGCACGTGCGGGAAGGGACATTTCTGTAAAGAAAGGCGACGGGGCTGTGGAAAATCGGAGCTTCGGGCACAGTAGCAGACGCCGTGTGGCGTTTGACTAAAACATACAAGAGGAAAATTAGAGCAGTGCCTGGACTCTGGAAATCAAATTTGGAAATCGCCCTGTGAGAGAGACCAAGGCCGAGTGCCGGGGGGCTCAGCTGGTGAAGGCGCTGCCTCTGGCTCTGGTCAGGATCCTGGAGTCCTGGGATGGGGTGGAGTCCCGCCTCGGGCTCCCTGCTCAGCGGGGAGTCTGCTTCTCTCCCTGACCCTCCTCCTTCTCGTGCTCTTGCTCTCTCTCGTTTGCTTTTCTCAAATAAATAAATAAAATCTTAAAAGAAAAAAAAAAAGAAAGAGGCCAAGGCCATGAGAAAGACATTGGACATTTTCGGCTCCAAAATCACATTGAAAAATACTCTTCTTATCAAACCAGGGAGATTTTAATAAAATCAGTTATCACAGAATGTTATGAGAAATCACTATGCAAATGCATAACATACGCGACCACACCATCATTCATATGTCACCTGGGGCCTAAGGAAGCCATGAACTTCCCCCACGCCATGGTTCAGGTCACCCCAGGCAGGACGAACCCACTGTCCTGGGTGAGATCCCGTCCACAATGCTGGGAGGGGTGTATGACGGAATTGCTCGGGGTTTTCCCAAAACTATGCCTTCTCTCAACATCACAATAAGTCCGGTTCTATATATATATATATATATATATATATATATATATATATATATATATATACACACACACACACACAC